>NC_053028.1:292706160-293006160 GCF_003073215.2 Triticum urartu
CATGCAGTTCAACAAGGATTTCGATGCGGATTTGTTGGCTCAATTCTATGCCACCGTCCATCTTGGAACAGATAGCGACAGGACTCTGACTTGGATGACCAATGGAAAGCGGCTTTCTGTCAAGTGGCAGGCGTTCATGGAGTTACTTGATGTGGTGGACAACGGGCTTGAGACTCCTGTCGGTTTCCGTCCTCACCGCCATGTTACTTCCACCCACAAGCAAGCCCTTTGGCCCTACTGCACTGTGAAGGTTCACCCGGTCACTGAGAAGAAGACCTATGAGCTGTGTCCGTATCTGGACATTCTACATCGCATATTCCGTGAGACTCTCTTCCCTCGCATTGGGAATCTGGATCAGGTTCACTCCTACCTTGTGGACATGCTCCTTTTCTGTCAGCATGAGAAGGAAGCAAACACTGGAGAGAGCCTGGATATCTCTCATGTCATGTGGTCTGAACTTGTATCTGCCGTGTCTGAGCGCAAGTGTCCTATCTATGGTCCCTTCATCATGAGGCTCATTGAGAGGGCCTGGGCACAGACTTATCCCAGAGTGCTGCTAGAAACTGGAGAGTTGGTGTCACATGAGATCAAGCGTCTGAGGAAGAAGGATAACTGGTCAGCGCCTCACACAGGGGGTCCTTCTGCTACTGCTGCCACGGGAGGCCCGTCTGCTGCTGCTGCTGCCATGGGAACTGAGGGTGAGGCTGCTCCTGATGCCCACGATGAGGACGTTAGCCACTCCAGTGCAGAACCATCTTGGGCCCAGAAGCTCAAGCGCAAGATGAAGAAGCTCTTCTGCATGGAGTCCCATGGTCAGTACATGACTCATGTGGCGGAGAAGAATGCCAGGACGCGCCACAAGGAGATCATGCGTCAGTTGGGAGCCACAGTTTTTAGTGGGTCTGAGGGACAGATCATTGAAGAGGAGGACTGGATTCATCAGAACTTTCACTGGACCGACTCCGATGCCGAGCACTTCTCCACCCACGATGAAGATGCAGAGATGTGATGTTCAGGACCTTCCTCGCTCATCACCTGGAGTCGTAGTGTCCCTCTCTGCCCTTTTTGGTGTCTCGATGCCAAAGGGGGAGAGAGTTTAGGGATTTGTGTTTGTGAGTGTGTCTTTGTGTCGTTCGTTTGCTTTGCTTTCTCGTTGTTGGTTTTGTTTGGTTTTGTGCTTGTGAGACCTAAGTTCCAGACATATGGTGTAAGACATATGCTACCTTGTTATCTTATCTATGTGTTATGCACCTCGGTATCCTATAGCTTGCATGCGTTTCCTATCCTATATGTTGTTCTCATACATCTTGCTTAGGTTGTTGGTCTCTAAAATATAGGGGGAGCCGTGATCCTAGTATGTGTGCCGTGCAATCCAAAGCACTTATCTAGTGTCCACAACATCTAGGGGGAGCCTGTCTATTTTGTAGAGGCATGGGTTCTCTTGCATTCTATGTCATTACTCTTTTCTGTGCAAATCCCGTATTGTCATCAATCCACCAAAACGGGGGAGATTGTAAGGGCATATTTATCCCTACGGTGTTTTGGTGATTGATGACAATGCATTTGCGGACTAATCGGGTGCTTTGAGCTCTTTCAGATATTCATCCTTCGGCACGAAACGATTATTTCCCCTCGGCGCTCTACTCAAGATGGTGTAGCTTCCTTCGTGACTTTTTGGTGGACTAAGTTCTGTAGTAGTCACCGTTCTATCAAGAGGGGATCTGCTTCGGTATGGTTTGGGTGGAATCTCCACGTACACATTCTTCTCTCACCCACCGTTTCTTTCCGTCTCTCTGGTACTCCTCTTCTCTCCTCTGTGCATGGTTTCCTGGACCCAGCGGTAGTACCGCGGGCCACAGCGGTAGTACCGCTGAGACTCACTAAGCGGCAGTACCGCTCCTCGGAGCGGTAGTACCGCTTTGTGGCCTCAGCAGCAGTACCACTGCGGCTCCGTGTTCCTACCGCCTCGACTCGAGTGCGATTTTCTCGTGTCGGGTTTTACGGCACTAGCTGCAGTATAGCGGTAGTACGGCTGAAGCTTAGCAAGCGGTAGTACCGCTCCTCCGAGCGGTAGTACCGCTGGTGGCCTCAGCCGCAGTACCGTTGTGGCTCCGTGTTCCTACCGCCTTGACTCTAGTGCGCATTTTCTCGTGTCGGGTTTTACGGTACTAGCTGCAGTAGTAGTGGCGGTAGTGCTGCTTGCGAGCGGTAGTACCGCCCTGCCTCCGCGGTAGTACCGCTCTGGGTCCCAGCCCCAGCCCCTTCTCCTCTAGCGCGGCAGTACCACTGAGGTGGAGCGGTAGTACCGCTTAGGAGCGGTAGTACCGCCCTGCCCCCACGGTAGTACCGCTCTCTGCGGGGCTGAGTGGGGGGTAACGGGTGGATTGTTCCCCCCACTATAAAAGGATGTCTTCTTCCCCCCTTTGACCTACCTCTTCCACCATTAAAGCTTCATTATTGCTCCAAGCTCCATTTTCGCCTGATCTCACTCCCTAGCCAACCAAACTTGTTGATTTGCTCGAGAGTGGTTGAGAAGGCCCCGATCTACACTTCCACCGAGAGATTTTTGATTCCCCCACTCATCCTTAGCGGATCTTGTTACTCTTGGGTGTTTGAGCACCCTAGACGGTTGAGGTCACCTCGGAGCCATATTCCATTGTGGTGAAGCTTCGTGGTCTTGTTGGGAGCCTCCGATTAAGTTGTGGAGTTTGCCCCAACCTTGTTTGTAAAGGTTCGGTCACCGCCTTCAAGGGCACCAATAGTGGAATCATGGCATCTCGCATTGTGTGAGGGCGTGAGGAGAATACGGTGGCCCTAGTGGCTTCTTGGGGAGCATTGTGCCTCCACACCGCTCCAACGGAGACGTACTTCCCTTCAAAAGGAAGGAACTTCGGTAACACATCCTCATCTTCTCCAGATCCACTCTTGGTTATCTCTTACCTTTACTTGTGCAAGCTCTTTAGTGTTTGTTCCCTTGCTTGCTTGTGTGCTTGTTATTGTTGCATCATATAGGTTGTTCATCTAGTTGCACATCTAGACAACCTACTTTGATGCAAAGATTAATTTGGTAAAGAAAAACTAAAAATTGGTAGTTGCCTATTCACCCCCCCTCTAGTCAACCATATCGATCCTTTCACTTGCAATGATTGGATGAAACTTTGCGACGAGATAAAATGGAAACTTGGAACTCCGGAAAACAAAAATGAAAAAAATGAAACCGAGAATTTGATGAGACTCCGGAACAGGGAATTGAGTTCACTCGATGAAACAAAATAAGAATTACATTATGCTTATCCTTCACCCATAAAATTGATGACAAACAACGGATTTGGCATATTACTTATTCTCGTAGAAAAGATTAAGAGAGATATAACATACACTTGGAAAGGTATTCGACGGACCACCGGTAGAATTGAAACAACAAATGAATTGATATGATAAACAAGGGAGAGAAATCTTGAATGAACCACCGTAAGAATTAAAATTGAACGAAGAGAAGATAAAGAAACACCGGGTAAGAATTGACAAATGAATGAAGATACATGAGAGAGTTTAGATACAAAAGAACGAAGAGATCACGAACTGAAAAGAGAATGTTTGAACGATGCACCGGTAAGATTTGGAGAATGATAGCTGAAGGCTGAGAATGAATAAGTCTTCTAAAATGATGGGCTCCGGAGGAAGGAAAAGAATTTTTGCGATCAAAACAATTATGAGAGGATGGCCTTGAGCTAGAACCATGAATCTCTGAGAGAACGGATAAGATATGGAGGTAAAACTCTTCTTCGGTCTTCAAATGATGTGAAAGACGACGAGAAACACCACCGTGAATTGTTGAGACACTCCGGAATAAAGAAGAATAGAAATGTTGAACCAATGATGAAAAGAATTTGGAAGATCTTGGAGAAATACATTTGACTGATGATAAATCATTCTTACGTCAAACTTCGAAAAGAAATTTGAGGATAGCTCCGGCAAAATAAGAAGAGTCAGGTAAGATCCTGGAAAATGACCTGTGGGTTAGGGCCCACTCAAAAGAAACACTGTTGAATAATTTCAAAGAGAGATTGCCCCGGTTGAAATAAATGGCTTGAATGAGAGAATATCCTCAAAATATCTTGAGCACTCTGGAACAATTGAATAGCAAACGGGGAATGATTATGAGGTGCACCGACATAAGAAAAGCATTGGGCAAAAGAAAAGACTATGCTCAATACCAAAGCTTGAATTGAATCCACTGGAGAAGAAAAAGAACGAATAATTATAACTTGAGGTTCTGTTAGAATCTTCATGAGAATCACCGGGTAAGAACATGAAGGAAAAGAATGGAGAGACTTCACATGAATTGAAGGATACTTGATTAAGAAATCTGAGTCCTTGAAGAAAAACAAGGGTGGGTGGGCGGGTAAAACAAAAGCAAATTGGGCCGGATGAAACGAACACCGTTGAGAAAGCTAAGATTGAATCTTGCAAATGTTGAAAATGAACGGATCCACTTGAAGAGAAACACACCGGTTGAAAAGGATTGACATGACAATATCGATTAACAAGAAGGATTAGTATTCGCATAGGAGTATGAGAACACCATTTAGGAAAGGTATGGAATCAACATTTGCCTTCGAAGCAACTCGAATACCACAACTCAAAACAAAAACAAAGGATTGGCTTGCAGAATAAGCCGGAATAAACATATGATAGAGATTTCGTCCGAAGTTTTCGTGGTGGGGCCTACACGGGCTCGATCGTACAACACCATCATGTACAAGGCAGTGCACATGACTTATGAAGCGTCCCCGAGTTGGCATAGCCAAGGACTCTTTAAGACACAACGAGACCACTGTAAAACCAACCGTGGATAGGCGGACTACTAGATGTTGAACCCCAATTTCATATCATACATCTGTCAGAAAGATATCCTAAGAGCTACTTGAATTCCCACTTATAAACTCTCGAAATTTTCCGGTTATGCAATCAGGTGTTGGGGATACAGGGGAAGCATAATATCTCACCCAAACTAGCAAATCCTACATCCAGCTGTATCCATCCTTCAACACATAACCAAGAAACCTTCGGAAATCATTTACCTCAACCTTCGAAAAGCATCCGTTATACGAGTTATGGCAATACTCCCGAACTCCCGCCCCAGTACTGGGTGGCGTCGAGGTTATCTCACCAACAACTGCATAAAAGAGATTTTCGATGTCGGCAAAACTAATCTCAGGTATTCCAGAACTGCAACGATAAAATTGTGACGACAACACCTCGGAGCTCAACTCCCCGGGACACTGCCACAACCCCTAAATGTCAGGAGGCACCAAGAACAATGTTCTCATCACAAAACCATCGGAACGATTCCAAGATACCCGTGTGATCCTAAAACTTTTTTAGTGAAATTTGAGAAAAGAAGAGTCAAAACTCTACGTCAGGATGCCTCACCAGAGCGACGAAGGGACTGAGGAGTAAAAATAATTCCTAACTCTCCGATATATATAATCCTAAATGACTCAAAACATTTCTAGACTCAATAACGCCAGTGATTCGATCAAGCAGGGGGGCTCCTAAGGTCGGGGAAGGCTCTGATACCAACTTGTAACACCCTCGATGCGGCTATATCTCCCACGTGTCGAAGCACGACTTAGAGGCATAACCACATTGAAAGCAATGTCGCAAGTGAGGTAATCTTCACACAACCCATGTATTACATAAGGGAAAGAGATACATAGTTGGCTTACAATCGCCACTTCACACAATACATGAAAAAAGCATTACATCATCCAGATACACACAAGGTCCGACTACAGAACCAAAATAAAAGAAGACTACCCCAAATGCTACACAGATCCCCGATCGTCCCGGCCAGGCTCCACTACTGATCAACTAAAACGAAACAACACAAAGGACAAGATCTTCATCGAGCTCCTCCTTGAGCTTGGTGGCGTCACCTGCTCGGTAACATCGACACCTGCAAACTGGGTTTGGAAGTATCTGTGAGTCACGGGGACTCAACAATCTCACACCCTCGCGATCAAGACTATTTAAGCTTATAGGGAGGTAAAAGGTATGAGGTGGAGCTGCAGCAAGCGACTAGCATATATGGTGGCTAACTTATACGCAAAAGAGAGCGAGAAGAGAAGGCAAAAGCACGGTCGAACAACTATGATCAAGAAGTGATCCTAGAACAACCTACGTCAAGCATAACTCCAACACCGTGTTCACTTCCCGGACCCCGCCGAGAAGAGACCATCACGGTAACACACACGGTTGATGTATTTTAATTAAGGTCAACTTTAGGTTTTCTACAACCGTACATTAACAAATTCCCATCTGCCCATAACCGCGGGCACGGCTTTCGAAAGTTCAAATCCCTGCTGGGGTGTCCCAAGTTAGCCCATCAAAAGCTCTCATGGTCAACGAAGGATGTTCCTTCTAGCGGGAAGACCCAATCAGACTCGGAATCCCGGTTACAAGACATCCTCGACAATGGTAAAACAAGTCCAGCAAGACCACCCGCTGTGCCGACAAATCCCGATAGGAGCTGCACATATCTCGTTCTCACGGCACACCGGATAAGCTAAGCGTACGGGAGCCAACGTAACCCAAGTTTCCAAGGGACAGCCCCGCACGGTGCTCTGGGTTGGACCAACACTTAGAGAAGCACTGGCCCGAGGGGTTTAATAAAGATGACCCTTGGGCTGGCCGACCCAAGGGAAAGAAAAAGGCTAGGTGGCAAATGGTAAAACCAATGTTGGGCCTTGCTGGAGGAGTTTTATTCAAGGCGAACTGTCAAGGGGTTCCCATTATAACCCAACCGCGTAAGGAACGCAAAATCCGGGAACATAACACCGATATGACGGAAACTAGGGCGGCAAGAGTGGAAAAAAACACCAGGCATAAGGCCGAGCCTTCCACCCTTTACCAAGTATATAGATGCATTAATTAAATAAGAGATATTGTGATATCCCAACAAGTAAACATGTTCCAACAAGGAACAACATCTCCATGTTCCAATAAGGAACAAACTTCAATCTTCACCTGCAACTAACAATGCTATAAGAGGGGCTGAGCAAAGCGGTAACATAGCCAAACAACGGTTTGCTAGGACAAGGTGGGTTAGAGGCTTGGTTCAACAATAGGGGAGGCATGATAAGAAAGTGGTAGGTATCGCAGCATAGGCATAGCAAAAGAGCGAGCAACTAGCAAGCAAAGATAGAAGTGATTTCGATGGTATGGTCATCTTGCCTGAAATCCCGCAGGGAAGAAGAACGAGTCCATGAAGAAGGCAAATGGACGTAGACGAATGGGTCCTCACAAACGCGACATTACCGGAACCAACCCAAAGTTGCAAACACCGGAAAGAAGCACACAACATAATAAACAAACAACACATGAACATGGTATGATATGCGGGATGCGGTATGTGATGCATATGCATGATTTGGAAAGGAATGATTGAACCTGGCCTCAACTTGGAAATCCAAGAGTTCCACTGGAAAGGTGAGGTGATTTCGTTTGAAATCGATATAAAGATCACCGGAATCGGATGCGCGGTTTGGAAATGGCAAGCAAAACAAATATGGCATCGGTCTGCGATAAACAGCAAGTAGCCATCTAAATGCATCAAGATAAATAAGCTACAGCACTCAAACATGGCAACAAAATACAAGTCAGGAATCCACTCAAGATGCTTGACAAAAGATGAACACTGAGCTACGGCTAATTCACTCAATAACAGGTTCAAACAAGCATGGCAAAAGTGCAAATGATAACAGGTTTCAGACTTAGTGAAATTAACACAAGTCTGGAATTTATCATCAGGAAGCACACTTTAGAGCATGAAAAGTACATGCTACAGGAACTTAACATGGCAAAGCAAGGCATGGAATGAAGCTACTCAAAGCACTTAACAAAAGTCCCTTAGTGACCTTGAGACAAAAGGGATCAGAAAGTACAAATGCAAGCATGTGAACATAGCAAAAACACAAACAGATTCAGACTTGGTGAAAAACTGGAGCATGCAAAACAGATTAACGAGTAGGCATGTTTACGATCTCGATGCACTCACCACAGAGCATGGCATGAAAAACTAAGCATACGCCCATCAAGAAGACATGGCATAGAAGCTAGACATGGCAAGAACAACAACATAGCATGCACGGATCAATAGCAACATCCTCGGCAAAATCGCTAAACATGTCAACGATCTGCCAGGATTCACTTTATAGCAAAAGTAGAGCTCGATTGACTCAAGCTAGGGTGCTCCATAATTGTAAACAAAGACATGGATGGATATAGCACCACAATGTTAACAAAACATCCTTACTGATCATCCTCAAAAGAGGCACGGATCACTAGGAAACAACATGGACATATGGCATAACAACAAAATCAGGACAAGGACTTAGTGAAATTCTAAGTCCCTGAAATCAGCATCAAGGATTACGCTACTTTGCAAGCTTGTGCTAGTCACCACAAAGATCACAAAAATACATGGCATACACCCCTGTAAAGATGGCATGGCATATAACAAAACACATGTAGAGCTCAGGGTCATAGCATGCACACATAAATCATGGCAAAAATGACAAAAGGCCATTTGCTGAAACAGATCTAACAAAATCCTCACATAGCCCTCTTCCAACAGCATTTTGGGCATCAAGATAAGCTCAAATTAAAATGTTGCAATGAGATGAAATGATGTACTTGTCGAGACAAACATTATGATATGCTACACGCCCGAAACGGAGCTATGGATGCAGAGTTATGACATGATGAAGGAGGCATAAAAAATATAGCAGATCTAGGACATAGCCATATCACCTCGCGGGAAAAGTCAACCCGGGACGAGGAGATCCGGGACGGGAAAATCCGGATCGGGACGAGGTGCGTTTGGATTGGCGGAGTGGTGGATCCCATCCCACTTCCCGGATCGGATCTGGCCGGAGCTCCGGCGGGGACGGGCTCGAACTCCGGCAACAAGGCGGCGCCGGCGACGAAGATTCAGCGAGCTAGGCGGGGCGGCGCGGCTGCAGGTAGGAGGCCAGTGGCGGACCTCGGGAGGCGAGGCGGCGGCACCATGAGGCCGGTGGCGGACCTCCGGAGGCGAGGCGGCGGCGTCATGGCTTCAGGCGGCGGGGTGCGGGCTCCGCGGCGGCGCGCGTGGGCCTCAGCGGCGCTCGGGATTGGCCGGGGCGAGGCGCGAAGGCGGCGCGCGGGCTAGGCGGCGGGGAACGGTGGCCGGCGGCGAAGGTCCGGCGATGGAGGCGGTGGCTGACGGGCGGCGCAGCGTCTCGGGCACCCGGGCGGTGCGGGCGGCGAGATCCGGGCCGGGCGGGCCACGCCTGGGCCCGTAGGGCAGCGGCGGCGGAGGAGAGAGAGAGGAGCCGGCAGGATGAGGTGGCGAGGCGTGATTGGAGGTGGGAGGCGGCGGTGATGACGTGTTGCGACGTGATTCGCCGGAGTGAGGTGGCGACTGGACGCGTCCGGCGGGCGCGGACATGTCCAGCGGCGTGCGGGGAAATTTTTAGGGTTTCATCTGCGCGAGATTTCGGAGGAGAGCACTTATTTATAGGTAGAGGGATCTAGGAGAGTCCAAATGAGGTTTGGTTTGCAGCCACACGATCGTGATCGAACGACCGAGATGATGGAGGAGGTTTAGGTGGCTTTTGGGCCACTTTGGAAGGATGTTGGGCTGCAACACACATGAGGCCTTTTCGGTCCCTCGGTTAACCGTTGGAGTATCAAATGAAGTCCAAATGGCACGAAACTTGACAGGCGTTCTACCGGTAGTAAACCAAGGCCGCATGACAAGTCTCGGTCCAATCTGAAAACGTTTAACACCCGCACATGAAAAGAGGTAGAAAGGGGAACCGGGTGACATAGGAGCGCCGGAATGCAAAACGGACAACGCGGAAAATGCTCGGATGCATGAGACAAACATGTATGCAAATGAAATGCACATGATGACATGATATTCAATGCATGACACGCAAGCAATGACAATGCAACAACAGCGAATAACTGGAAGACACCTGGCACATCGGTCTCGGGGCGTTACAGTCCAATTGACCTGAAACTTCACGGAACTTATTTTTGGAACGGAAGCAACCCAGAAGACTTGGAGTGCACGTCAGGGGATCAACGAGGAAGCCACAAGGCAGGGGGCGCCCACCCCCCTGGGCGCGCCCTCCACCCTCGTGGGCCCCTCGTGGCTCCCCTGGCGTACCTCTTCCTCTTATATATACCATATACCCTAAAATGATCGGGGAGCATAATAGATCGGGAGTTTCACCGCCAGAAGCCTCCGTTGCCACCGAAAACCAATCTAGACCCGTTCGGGCACCCTGTCGGAGGGCGCAATCCCTCTCCTGTGGCCATCTTCATCATCCCGGTGCTCTCCATGACGAGGAGGGAGTTGTTCTCCCTCGGGGCTGAGGGTATGTACTAGTAGCTATGTGTTTGATCTCTCTCTCTCGTGTTCTTGAGGTGATACAGTCTTGATCTATCACGAGCTTTGCTATTATATTTGGATCCTATGATGTTTCTTCCCCCCCCCCTCTACTCTCTTGTAATGGATTGAGTTTTCCCTTTGAAGTTACCTTATCGGATTGAGTCTTTAAGGATTTGAGAACACTTGATGTATGTCTTGCCGTGCGTATCTGTGGTGACAATGGGATATCACATGATTCACTTGATGTATGTTTTGGTGATCAACTTGCGGGTTCCGCCCATGAACCTATGCATAGGGGTTGGCACACGTTTTCGTCATGATTCTTCGGTAGAAACTTTGGGGCACTCTTTGAGGTTCTATGTGTTGGTTGAATAGATGAATCTGAGATTGTGTGATGCATATCGTGTAATCATACCCACGGATACTTGAGGTGACATTGGAGTATCTAGGTGACATTAGGGTTTTGGTTGATTTGTGTATTAAGGTGTTATTCTAGTACGAACTCTAGGGCTGTTTGTGACACTTATAGGAATAGCCCAACGGATTGATTGGAAAGAATAACTTTGAGG
Organism: Triticum urartu; assembly: GCF_003073215.2. Classification (NCBI taxonomy): domain Eukaryota; kingdom Viridiplantae; phylum Streptophyta; class Magnoliopsida; order Poales; family Poaceae; genus Triticum; species Triticum urartu. Next base: position 292,717,177 of record NC_053028.1, read on the forward strand.
TGGTTTCGTACCCTACCATAAGCTCTTAGTTCGTTCTCCGCTATTAGTGACTTTGGAGTGACTCTTTGTTGCATGTTGAGGGATAGTTATGTGATCCAATTATGTTATTATTGTTGAGAGGACTTGCACTAGTGAAAGTATGAACCCTAGGCCTTGTTTCCTAGCATTGCAATACCGTTTACGCTCACTTTTATCATTAGTTACCTTGTTGTTTTTATATTTTCAGATTACATATTGCACTTGTATCACCATCTCTTTGCTGAACTAGTGCACCTATACAATTTACTATTGTATTGAGTGTGTTGGGGACACAAGAGACTCCTTGTTATTTGGTTGCAGGGTTGCTTGAGAGAGACCATCTTCATCCTACGCCTCCTACGGATTGATAAACCTTAGGTCATCCACTTGAGGGAAATTTGCTACTGTCCTACAAACCTCTGCACTTGGAGGCCCAACAACGTCTACAAGAAGAAGGTTGTGTAGTAGACATCATAGGCTTGCTGGACGGTGATGGGTTGGATGAGATTTATCATGTAATCGAGTTAGTTTTGTTAGGCTTTGATCCCTAGTATCCACTATGTTCTGAGATTGATGTTGCTATGACTTTGCTATGCTTAATGCTTGTCACTAGGGCCCGAGTGCATGATTTCAGATCTAAACCTATTATGTGTTCATGAATATATGTGAGTTCTTGATCCTATCTTGCAAGTCTATAGTCACTGAGGGAGTACTGGATTAGGGGGTGTTCGGGTAGCCGGACTATACGTTCAGCCGGACTCCTGGACTATGAAGATACAAGATTGAAGACTTCGTCCCGTGTCTGGATGGGACTTTCCTTGGCGTGGAAGGCAAGCTTGGCGATGCGGATATTCAAGATCTCCTACCATTGTAACCGACTCTATGTAACCCTAACCCTATCCGGTGTCTATATAAACCGGAGGGTTGTAGTCCATAGGCAATCAACTCCATATACAACAATCATACCATAGGCTAGCTTCTAGGGTTTAGCCTCCTTGATCTCGTGGTAGATCTACTCTTGTACTACCCATATCATCAATATTAATCAAGCAGGACGTAGGGTTTTACCTCCATCAAGAGGGCCTGAACCTGGGTAAAACATCGTGTTCCCTGCCTCCTGTTACCATCCGGCCTAGACGGACAGTTCGGGACCCACTACCCGAGATTCGCCGGTTTTGACACCGACATTGGTGCTTTCATTGAGAGTTCCTCTGTGCCGTCACAATCAGGAAGGATGCCTCCTCTCGTCTTTAAAGACGGCGCCGTTGCTAAGGGAGCCTTGGCTATCGGCCAAACCCTCCGGCTAGGTGGTTTCCTCATGACCGTCTGTTCGGCTGTTGCACCAACGGTGACCTCTCGGGTCATCAAAAGCAACCTACACATCAGCTCGGAGCTCGTCGAGCAGCTAGATCCAATGGAGCTCTCTTCTGTAAACGAGCTCTTGGATCGCATCGCCACCCTGGGGGTCGCTACGGATTACGACCAAGTTGGGCTTAAACCCGATCTAAGAGAAATTAACTCTCCCCAAGTCACCCACCACGTGGCCGTGGTAGAGGCACAGTGCGGCGACCCTTCATCTATTTTAAGGACTAGCTACGTCCGAATTCCCGACCCCTCCAAGCCGGATACCCGCGGAGAGGAGGATGTAACTCAAGACCTGAGCTTAGGATCAGGCAACGGGCTAGATTCGTTGGACAACATCCAAGAATCCGAACTTCAGAGTTCGGAAACTCTTCGGCCTCCGAATCTTGGATTGGGTAAGGTTTCAGATTCAACGACACCCGCCCACCCGAACATAAGTGATCTCTCCCAAATCAGGCAGAGACCCGAGGAAACAGTACATCATTACTGGGCCAGATTCCTCCTGGTTATGAACAGGATAAAGGATTGCCGCGAGGGAGACGCAATCTCAATTTTCTGCAGTAATTACACGGACGAGGGAATCCTTAACGCTGTAAGTCGTCGTGATATTACACGCTTCGCTGACTTGGAGTCCATAGTACAAAAATACTGTGCGATGGAAAGCGCCTAGAAAACCGAAATAAAATTTTGGGATAATCCGGCCTTGAATAGTAATCCCGTCCGAACTAAGAGGGTGCATCATCATAGGACACCCGAGATAAACACCAAAAAGCCAAAACCCTCCACAGGGCATGGAACCGTACTGGAAAGGTGGCTTGATGGACCCTGTAAGATTCACAGTACAGAGGACGCCACACCAACTCACAGCCTTAGAGCATGTTGGATACTCCGGCAGGTGGCCAAAATTGGCGAGGACCTCTTAATTCTGGAGGCCGCAGAAAGCCAGCCCGAGGGCACCAGTACCGTTCTCACAGTCTTCGAGACTTTCGCATCAAACAATATGCGAAAAAGAACACTCCGCAGCCTCGCCGAAGTCTATCAAGTTGCAACAATAAATCCATGGAGCGACACTGCTATTACCTTCAATGCAAGTGATGAACCTAGATTCCGAACAGCCCGAGCACCAGCCGCATTGGTCCTCAGTCCCATAGTGGACGGCTTTCGCCTCACCAAGGTGCTCATGGATGGAGGCAGCGGACTGAACCTCATTTATGAGGAAACCCTTCAAAAAATGGAAATAGACTGGAACCGCATCGAGCGAAGCAGCACAACCTTTAGAGGAATAATCCCCAGTCGGGAAGCGCGCTGCACAGGAAAAATCACACTAGATGTGGTGTTCGGCACGCCGGATAATTATAGGTCCGAACAAGTCACGTTTCAAGTGGCCCCATTTAAAAGCGGATATCACGCTTTACTAGGGCGGGAAGCATTCACAATCTTCCAAGCAATACCCCATTACGGGTACATGAAGCTTAAGATGCCCGGGCCGAATGGAATTATCACTCTAGCTAGTGATCCGGACATAGCACTCCGCGCCGAAAACAAGACGGCCACATTAGCCCTTGAGGCGCTATCCGAAGCCTTAGTGGCTGAGGAACAGACTGCGCTGCGCTCCACGGTTAACAGGGATGATGTGATACTCGATAAGAGATCCAAATCCACATCCTTCAAGCCAGCCGACGAAATAGTCAAATTCCAGGTCCATCCAACGGACCCCAATAAAACAGCTTCAATCGGGGCACGACTGAACCCTAATGCAGACGCCGCACTACGAGAGTTCCTACGAGAGAACTGGGACATCTTCGCCTGGCACCCTTCAGACATGCCAGGGATCCCACGCAGGCTGGCCGAACACAGCTTAAATATCCTAAAAGGATTTAAACCAGTCAAACAAACCCTTCAGCGTTTTTCTGAACCCAAGAGACAGGCTATGGGAGATGAGCTAGCCAAGCTATTGGAGGCCGAATTCATTAGAGACATAAAACATCCGGACTGGCTAGCAAACCTGGTGATGGTACCAAAGAAGGACAAATCCTGGCGCCTGTGTGTCGACTTTAAAGACCTTAACAAAGCTTGCCCAAAGGATCCCTTCCCCCTCCCCCGCATCGATCAAATTATCGATGCCACTCCAGGACACGATTTTTTGTGTTTCCTCGACACATACTCCAGTTACCATCAAATCAAGATGGCAGAATCAGACCAAGCCGCAACAGCATTCATCACACCATACGACCCATTCTGCTTCAACACAATGCCCTTCGGGCTAAAAAACGCCGGCGCAACATACCAGCGCATGATCCAGACATGTCTGGCAAACCAGATCGGCAAAACAGTGGAGGCGTATGTGGATGATGTGGTCGTCAAATCAAGACATGTCGAATCCCTAGTAAACGACTTAAGACTTACATTCGATAACCTCCGACAATATGACATCAAGCTCAACCCAGAAAAATGCGTCTTCGGTGTTCCAGCCGGAAAGCTCTTGGGCTTCATTGTATCCGGTAGAGGAATTGAAGCAAACCCAGCCAAGATCCGAGCTTTGTCACAATTGGATGTCCCAAAGGACCTTAAACAAATACAAAAATTAACCGGGTGCGTGGCGGCTTTAAGCCGCTTCATCTCCCGCTTGGGAGAAAAGGCACTACCCCTTTATCGCCTCCTTCGGCGCACCGAACACTTCGAGTGGACGGATGCCGCAACGGCCGGACTTGATGAAATAAAAGCCATATTGGCAACAAACCCAGTCCTGGCCGCGCCAATCACCGGCGAACCAATGTTATTGTACATTGCAGCAACACACCAAGTTGTCAGCGCAGTGCTCGTTGTCGAGCGGGAAACGGACGGACACAAGTTCCCCCTTCAAAGGCCGGTCTACTACGTGTCCACTGTCCTCACTCCATGCAAATCACGGTACCCGCATTATCAAAAGATTGCATACGCGGTATTCATGGCATCCCGGAAGCTACGACACTACTTTCAAGAGTGTTCCATAACAATAGCCTCGGAAGTACCACTCAACGATATTATCAACAACCGCGATGCAACGGGCCGGATTGCAAAATGGGCCATCGAGCTTCTCCCGTTCGATATAACCTATAAGCCACGGCGAGCTATTAAATCGCAAGTTTTGGCCGACTTCGTCGCAGAATGGACGGAGGCTGAGCTCCCTAAAGAGTACGGCACATATTCAAACTGGATTATGCATTTCGACGGCTCCAAAATGTTGGCCGGACTGGGGGCTGGCATCGTCCTGACGTCCCCCACAGGAGACACAGTCCAATATGTGCTCCAGATCATGTACATGGATTCCAACAATGCAGCCGAATATGAGGCCCTCCTACATGGTCTCCGGATAGCAGTATCCATGGGTATCCAGCGCCTAGAGGTACGCGGGGATTCAAACCTCGCGATATCCCAAATAAATGGAGACTTCGACGCCAAGGACCCAAAAATGGTAGCTTACCGCAACGCCGTCCTAAAAATGTCAGCTCGGTTCGAAGGGCTGGAGTTTCACCATATAGCCCAAGAAAACAATCAAGCAGCGGACGTCCTGGCACGCATCGGAGCAAAACGCGATGCAGTCCCCCCCCCAACATGTTTTTGGAAAGATTGTTCAAGCCATCCGTAGCATGGGAGGGGGAACCCGCAAATAACAGCCCAGACCCAGCCGCACCACTCAACGCCGAACAATCTGACACAATTGGAGGCTCTGCCAATGAAATCACACCTTCAGCCCACGTAATAATGGCGGTCATCGCCCCGTGGACAGAACCATTCCTAGCCTACCTTACTAGGCAGGAACTCCCGGAGGACCAAAACGAGGCCCGCTGCATAGTGCGGCGATCTAAAGCCTATAGAGTCCATGAGGGAGAGCTTTATAAGAAAAGCACTACCGGAGTCCTTCAAAGGTGCATCTCTGAAGAGGAAGGGCGGAACCTTCTGGCTGAAATTCATGCCGGACTCGGTGGTCACCACGCTGCTGCTCGGTCCCTTGTTAGCAAGGCTTTCCGTACAGGCTTTTATTGGCCGACGGCCCGGGCAGACGCTCAGGACCTAGTCCAACGATGCGCTGGTTGCCAACTTTTTGCCAACCAAAGCCATATGCCACCCACCGCACTCCAAACTATACCCATCACCTGGCCTTTTGCGGTCTGGGGGCTTGACATGGTCGGACCCCTTAAAGGTGGGACCGATAGGAAAAAATACTTACTGGTCATGGTGGATAAATTCACCAAATGGTTAGAAGCCAAGCCTGTTACAACGGCCGAATCCGTACCTGTGATAGACTTCATATCCAGGGTTGTACATCATTATGGCGTCCCCCACAGCATCATAACCGATAACGGTACAAACTTTACCGCCGACGAGGTAAAGCTCTGGTGCAAAAACATGGGCATCAAGCTCGATTATGCTTCCGTCTATCATCCACAAACCAACGGCCAGGTCGAACGCGCAAATGGTCTTATCATGAGCGGCATTAAACCCACTGGTGCGGTCCCTCAAGGAATCTAACACGCACTGGGTAGAGGAGCTCGACTCCGTGCTATGGGGGCTGCGGACCACGCCAAATCGCACCACGGGATACACACCATTTTTTATGGTATACGGCGCAGAGGCAGTTCTGCCCTGCGACATAATTCATGACTCACCTAGAGTGCGCATGTACGAAGAAAGAGAAGCCAGGCTCGATCGGCAGGACAAGTTGGACGCCCTGGAGGAGGAGCGTGACGTGGCAAAAGCCCGTTCCGCATTTTATCGACAGCAGGCCCGAAGATATCAAAGCAGAGAAGTACGGGCCAAAAATTACAATGTTGGCGAACTAGTTCTACACCTGCCGGATAAGAAAAAGGACAAACTCAAGCCCAAGTGGGAAGGTCCATTCATAATCGACCAAGTCCTGACTGGCGGGGCGTACCGCCTGCGAGATGCGTCGGATAAACGGCTCGAGCCGAACCCGTGGAGCGCCACCCGTCTCCGAAGATTCTATGCCTAGCGCCGGACTCTGTGTTCGTCTCCTTCCTCTGTCCATTTTTTGCATTTTTCTGTCTTACATTTCTCTCCTTCCCCTCTTTTCTTTTATAGCCCTTAAAGGCTCATCTAGTGACGTGCCACTCGCGCTCATTAAACCTGGGGGCTTCTTTAACAGAAGCTTATTTATACGGGCTTCACGCCCAACACATGCGTCAAACTTCCGCATGTACCTTTTTCTTCACCATTATATGCATCGATATGACTTAAGTTTTGGCCAAGCTGGGTTGCCTGGCTCCTTTGCTTACCCCTACGTTCCCGATTGTTCGGCTAGGCTGTAAAGGGAGCACCTCTGCGATTGTTACTGTCGGGTCAGCCGGATGTGTACCTCAGACTGGGTGAAGCCGAAAGCTAGCGTTCTTAAGGGAATATTCGGTTGGTGAGATAAAAGATGATCTTTTTACTCATTTTATGCACCCCCAGATGCTTTTTTCTGTGTCTTTTTACGCAGTCCGGACATGCACTTTAGGGCATGCCTCCCAGCGAAAGGAACCCCTAACGGAACTATTCTCTCTAGAAGATGTTTCTTACTAGCCATGTAATATAACATAACTAGTTGGGCACTTGTCTGATAAAGCACTAATGACCCCTACGCCTGGTCTCCACGCATACCATGGTTCTTATATAACCGCTATGGTATTCGGACACACTCCGGACCGTCAGGTCCCGAGGTTGAAGCGAAAAGGTCGGCAACGACAAATGATCTACAATCCGGCTAGAAGGCATTACACATGTCGATTCAAAATTACATAGTCATTCTGACTGATTGTATTCCTCTTCTATACCATCTAACAGGCTGTCTAATTTATAGTCCTGCTAGGAATACTTCGCGGCCAACTCTACTTGGCTGTATACTAAGCTCACAGGGATCTCCTTCCCATCAGGCCCCACTGGTCCGACCTCGGCCATGTGGTTTGGGTCAGACTTCGTAAAACGGGTCTTCACCATGGCCCAGGCTTCCCTAGCACCTTGTTGGCAGGACGATATCTTCCACAACCAGAAGCGCCGCCGAGCTCCCTTCAGCTTCTCCGCAAGCTCTCCAAGGCCCTTGGGCATGGAGTGGGCAGGCCATAAGGCTTGGGCAACGCCTCGCATCGCCTGCCGAATTCGCTCGTGCAGTTGCATGAGTTCGGGAAGAAGGTCACCCGTAGAACCGGGCATCTCCTCTGCAGGACGACCTGTGAGCATACCTACAGACATTACTCTGTTAGTCGACTTCCTCGCCGAACTCTTTTTTCAAAGTTCGTTCAAGCACTTACTAAATATGCCGCGTCGAAGCCGCTGATTCTCCTTCGTGGAGTCCGACAGCTGGCCACGAACATCTTTAAGTTCGACATCCAGCCTGGTGTTGGCATCCTAAAGATCATTCTTCTCTCGCCTCACCTTTGTCAACGTACTCTCACCGGCCTTTAGCCGGCGTAAGAATTGTTGCTTTTCCGGATCGAGTCCGGCACCATCTGCAACATGATTTGTCAGATTTGCACCCACACCGCACAATACTAATCTTTCGAAGTGTATCTTACCTGAGGGGGTCTCTTTGGGCTCCCCGCTGCGGCTAGTGCGGCCTCTAGTTGGGCCTTGCACTTTTCCAGCTCCTGGGACAGTACAGTATTCTTCTCTGTAAGAACCTGCATCTTAAATGATCCTTAAATCAGTTGCTCTAACTGTTTCAAGTCTCGGGGGCTACTGGTATATATATATATATATATATATATATTTGACCAAAATTTTCTTACCCGTATGTCTTTTACATATTGCTCCGTGGCTCTGGCTAAACCATTTTGAGCGGCACGGAGGTACGCATCTCCCGAATTAAAGGCATCTAAAGCCTCTTGGGAGAAACAAGTGTCGCGTAGAACTGTCCGGCGACGCCTGTGGTTCATGGCACTCTCCACTTCAGAATTTGTGGCAGACAGCTTGTCCGCATCCTCTGTCAGAGGAGCGTCCGGTGCGCGCCTTGTGCTCGCCTCCGCTTCCTGGCCAGACGTTGGAGCCTGGCTGGTAGAGGCGCGATTGGCAACCTCTCCGGATGTAGTCCGGCGAGGTCTCTTCGTTCTGAAGATAGCACGAACGTTAATATGCCCTGACAGAATAACACCAGGGAGACAGAGGGTGCGCTATACCTTTGTGCCGGCATCTCAGTCCGGACTACATTCCTTTTTGCCCCACGGGGCCCTGCGGCCCATCGTTGGCTAGCCGCCGCAGGTTCGGCCTCCTACCTCGGAAATCTCCCCTGCAAAACACGATTGTCGTCAGAAACACCGGAATACGTGAGAGTGGAATCTCTCTCAAGGGAATGAGACTCCGGTTTCTGCCACCTGGGAGGCCGGGATTAACCCTGGGTAATCAGCCGTGATGGCTACCAAGGTATTGTCCTTTCTTAGCTGATGGAACACCCCATCGATAAGCTCCACCAATATGTCCGGATCCTCTTCGGAGTTCGGATCGAGGGACCGTTCTGGGTCCTCGGGCTGTGGAGGGCGGCTGTTTATATCCTTTACCACCTGTCGCAGTTCCTGCATTGAAGTCGTTAGACTACATATCTAACCGTGGGAGTATAAAACAAACGGGCAAGCGCAGTTGTTCACTTACCCAACTTGGAGGATCATACATAGTAAATCTGGTATGTGGGTTGACGCGGAGGAATTCCTCCTTTTCTCCCTTGTACAAAGAGGATAAGATCTTTACTAGAGCGGCAGCTGAGGCCGGCCCCTTACGACCGTAACGGGTGGCGTCATCCTCCCCGTTGAAATCCCACATGGGGTGGCCTCTATATTGAAGTGGCTGCACCCCCCGCATAATTCATGCGGCCATGACTCCGATCATGGTTAGTCTGGAATGAGCCAATAGTCTTATCCGGCCCATCAGGTAAAGGACGTCTCTGTCGCTTTCTCTCTGAGAGCTCCGCGGACGCCAGCTCAAGCGTTTCTTCAATGGAGCACTGTTGAACTCAGGGAGGCCGACCCGGATAGGGTCTGGCAGCGGGACGTCATCTATGTAAAACCATTCTGACGGCCAGTCCTCGGACGCCTTCTTTGGGGTTCTGGATAGGTATCCGGTCCCGGCGATGCGCCATACTTCGGCTCCGCCCACTTGGTATATAGACCCCTTTTGCGAACGGGGCACCAGGCAGAATAACCTCTTCCACAGCGCGAAATGAGCCTCAACGCCTAAAAATAGCTCGCAAAGGGCGACGAAACCCGCAATATGCAATACGGAGGCGGGCGTGAGATTGTGCAGCTGGAGGCCGTAGAACTCCAGAAGCCCGCGGAGAAATGGATGAATTGGAAATCCCAGTCCCCTTATTAGATAAGGGACGAGGCACACCTGCTCTCCTTTAGAAGGATTGGGGGTGCTCTCCGCTTGTTTTGCACCATTGTAGATGGCGAGACCGGCTCGGACCGGGACCATGTATGCTTGAGGGAGAAATCCCTTGGCCTGAAGCGACACTAACTCGCTATGCGGGATGGTGCAACTCTCCCAGTCCCCGGGATTGGGACCGGAGGGGCGAGGGGAGGAGCCGCGACGGCTGGTCATGTTGGAATGGACCTTTGCTGGAAGCGCTCTGATGATAACTCGTGGAAAGGAGAAGATGTGGTTTGGACCTAAATCCCCATCCCGTTAAATAGGCGACTCGTTTATATGGCTAGGGGTGTGGATGTAAAAACGCCCCAGCTTTTCGCATTCGTTTGACACGTGGAAGACGGCCATTATTGGGTGTGGAAGCCGAGGAGCACTACATTACAAAAATCGGACATCATTCCTGCAGGTACACAAGATTTGGAGAAGAACCCGCCTTGCAATGCCGAACAATCTGCGCGCCGGACTCGTCGTCATTGAAGCCTGGTTCAGGGGCTACTGAGGGAGTACTGGATTAGGGGGTGTTCGGGTAGCCGGACTATACCTTCAGCCGGACTCCTGGACTATGAAGATACAAGATTGAAGACTTCGTCCCATGTCCGGATGGGACTTTCCTTGGCGTGGAAGGCAAGCTTGGCGATGCGGATATTCAAGATCTCCTACCATTGTAACCGACTCTATGTAACCCTAACCCTATCCGGTGTCTATATAAACCGGAGGGTTGTAGTCCGTAGGCAATCAACTCCATATACAACAATCATACCGTAGGCTAGCTTCTAGGGTTTAGCCTCCTTGATCTCGTGGTAGATCTACTCTTGTACTACCCATATCATCAATATTAATCAAGCAGGACGTAGGGTTTTACCTCCATCAAGAGGGCCCGAACTTGGGTAAAACATCGTGTTCCCTGCCTCCTGTTACCATCCAGCCTAGACGGACAGTTCGGGACCCACTACCCGAGATCCGCCGGTTTTGACACCGACAGTCACCTATTATGTGTTATGATCCGTTAACCCCGAAGTGACAATAATCGGGACCATTACTGGTGATGACCGTAGTTTGAGGAGTTCATGTATTCACTATGTGTTAATGCTTTGGTCTGGTACTCTATTAAAAGGAGGCCTTAATATCCCTTAGTTTCCAATAGGACCCCGCTGCCACGGGGGGGTAGGACAAAAGATGTCATGTAAGTTCTTTTCCATAAGCACGTAGACTATATTCAAAATACATGCCTACATTACATTGATGAACTGGAGCTAATTCTGTGTCACCCTATGTTATAACTATTGCATGATTGATTGCATTCGACATAATTCTCCATCACCGATCTAATGGTACGAGCTTTTCATATATTGTACTTCGCTTATTTACTTTTTCATTGCTACTGTTACAATCACTATAAAACGAAAAATATTACTTTTGCCACCGTTACCACTACTATCATATTACTTTGCTACTAAACACTTTGCTGTAGATATTAAGTTTCCAGGTGTGGTTGAATTGACAACTCAGCTGCTAATACTTGAGAATATTCTTTGGCTCCCCTTGTGTCGAATCAATAAATTTGGGTTGAATACTCTACCCTCGAAAACTGTTGTGCTCCCCTATACTTGTGGGTTATCAAGACTATTTTCTGGCGCCGTTGTCGGGGAGCGTAGCTCTATTCTTTGAGTCACTTGGGATTTATATCTGCTGATCATTATGAAGAACTTGAAAGGTCAAAGAACCAAGATTTTTCCCTCAACGTTGTGGCACCCCGGCTCAGAGCAACCGGTTAACCATGCATTGCCAGCCCAGAGATCATGCCTTCTGGCAACACACAACATCTTGGTACAGAAAACAACCGCTTTATTGATGCTAGCGGATCATAGTTTATATTACAACAGGTGGCGAGGCCAAGCGGCACACTCAGTGCAGCTGAACAGTATGTACATTATTTAGTGACCATAAAGGGGCCTCGATCATCCCAACAACGTGGCAGCGGAACAATGTCGTAGCGGAACCCCATAGCATAGGGACACCGATGTGGACATGACCTAGACTCGGATAGCACTCCTTTCCAGCGGGACTTTCCTGAAATCTGGCATGACACGCCAGGTCAGTACATTGAATGTACTTGCAAGCTCACAACAAGCATAAACATAATGATAAACAACATCATGATAGTTAACCAATTGTTTAATAATGCAACAATATATCCGACATGTTGTGATCATGCTCTTGTGATAAAAGCCCCTTGGACTTGCTTACCAACGGTGATCGCTCTTGGATCACAAACGGACCACCCATCGGGGTTTTAAAATCAGGTTACCTCGTAACCAAACGGAGATCTTTCCGGCGATCATAACCATGACCAACACTTGGTCTCAAACAGTGATCTTTCTGTTGGGAACGTAGCAGAATTTTAAAATTTTCTACGCATCACCAAGATCAATCTATGGAGTCATCTAGCAACGAGGGAGAGGAGACTGCATCTCCAAGGGTGTGGCTGCCCTCCCTCCCACCCCACTATATATAGGACCCCTAGGGGGGCGCCGGCCCTAGGTGATGCAATCTCCAAGGGGGGCGGCGGCCAAGGGGGTGGAGTGCCCCCAAGCCAAGTGGGGCGCCCCCAGCCCTAGGGTTTCCAACCCTAGGCACAGGGGAGGCCCATGGGGGGGTGCACCAGCCCACTAGGGGCTGGTTCCCCTCCCACTTCAGCCCATGGGGCCCTCCGGGATAGGTGGCCCCACCCGGTGGACCCCCGGGACCCTTCCGGTGGTCCCGGTACAATACCGATTACCCCCGAAACTTTCCCGATGGCCGAAACTTAACTTCCTATATATAAATCTTCACCTCCGGACCATTCTGAAACTCCTCGTGACTCTGAACAACTTTCGTGTTACCGTATACTAATATCTCAACAACCCTAACGTCACCGAACCTTAAGTGTGTAGACCCTACGGGTTCTGGAGACACGCAGACATGACCGAGACGACTCTCCGGTCAATAACCAACAGCGGGATCTGGATACCCATGTTGGCTCCCACATGCTCCTCGATGATCTCATCGGATGAACCACGATATCGAGGATTCAATCAATCCCATATACAATTCCCTTTGTCAATCGGTACGTTACTTGCCCGAGACTCGATCGTCGGTATCCCAATACCTCGTTCAATCTCGTTACTGGCAAGTCACTTTACTCGTAACGTAATGCATGATCCCGTGATCAACCACTTCATCACATTGAGCTCATTATGATGATGCATTACCGAGTGGGCCCAGAGATACCTCTCCGTCATACGAAGTGACAAATCCCAGTCTCGATTCGTGCCTACCCAAAAGACACTTTCGGAGATACCCGTAGTGTACCTTTATAGTCACCCAGTTACGTTGTGATGTTTGGCACACCCAAAGAACTCCTACGGTATCCGGGAGTTGCACAATCTCATGGTCTAAGGAAATGATACTTGACATTCGGAAAAAGCTATAGTGAACGAACTACACGATCTTCAAGCTATGCTTGGGATTGGGTCTTGTCCATCACATCATTCTCCTAATGATGTGATCCCGTTATCAATGACATCCAATGTCCATAGTCAGGAAACCATGACTATCTTTTGATCAACGAGCTAGTCAACTAGAGGCTCACTAGGGACGTGTTGTGGTCTATGTATTCACACATGTATTACGATTTCCGGATAACACAATTATAGCATGAACAATAGACAATTATCATGAACAAAGAAATATAATAATAACCATTTTATTATTGCCTCTAGGGCATATTTCCAACAGTCTCCCACTTGCACTAGAGTCAATAATCTAGTTACATTGTGATGAATCGAACACCCATGCAGTTCTGGTGTTGATCATGTTTTGCTCTAGGGAGAGGTTTAGTCAACGGATCTGCCACATCCAGGTCTGTATGTACTTTACAAATATGTATGTCTCCATTTTGAACACTTTCATGAATGGAGTTGAAGTGACGCTTGATATGCCTGGTCTTCCTGTGAAACCAGGGCTCCTTGGCAAGGGCAATAGCTCTAGTGCTGTCACAGAAGAGAGTCATCGGGCCCGATGCATTGGGTATGAATCCTAGGTCGGTAATGAACTCCTTCACCCAGATTGCCTCTTGTGTTGCCTTCGAGGCTGCCATGTACTCCGCTTCACATGTAGATCCCGCCACAACGCTTTGCTTGCAACTGCACCAGCTTACTGCCCCACCATTCAAAATATACACGTATCCGGTTTGTGACTTAGAGTCATCCAGATCTATGTCGAAGGTAGCATCAACGTAACCCTTTATGACGAGCTCTTCGTCACCTCCATAAACGAGAAACATATCCTTAGTCCTCTTCAGCTACTTTAGGATATTCTTGACCGCTGCCCAGTGTTCCATGCCGAGATTACTTTGGTACCTTCCTACCAAACTTACGGCAAGGTTTACATCAGGTCTGGTACACAGCATAGCATACATGATAGACCCTATGGCCAAGGCATAGGGGACGACACTCATCTTTTCTCTATCTTCTGCCGTGGTCGGGCATTGAGCCGTGCTCAATCTCGTACCTTGCAATACAAGCAAGAACCCCTTCTTTGACTGATCCATATTGAACTTCTTCAATATCTTGTCAAGGTACGTACTCTGTGAAAGACCAATGAGGCGTCTCGATCTATCTCTATAGATCTTGATGCCTAATATGTAAGCAGCTTCTCCAAGATCCTTCATTGAAAAACACTTGTTCAAGTAGGCCTTTATGCTTTCCAAGAATTCTATATCATTTCCCATCAACAGTATGTCATCCACATACAATATGAGAAATGCTACAAAGCTCCTACTCACTTTCTTGTAAATGCAGGCTTCTCCATAAGTCTGCGTAAACCCAAACGCTTTGATCATCTCATCAAAACGAATGTTCCAACTCGGAGATGCTTGCACCAGCCCATAAATCGAGCGTTGGAGCTTGCACACCTTGTCAGCATTCTTAGGATCGACAAAACCTTCCGGCTGCATCATATACAATTCTTCCTTAAGGAAACCATTAAGGAATGCCGTTTTGACATCCATTTGCCATATCTCATAATCATAGAATGCGGCAATTGCTAACATGATTCAGACGGACTTCAGCTTCGCTACTGGTGAGAAAGTCTCATCATAGTCAACCCCTTGAACTTGTCGATAACCCTTAGCGACAAGCCGAGCTTTATAGATGGTTACATTACCATCCGCGTCTGTCTTCTTCTTAAAGATCCATTTATTTTCTATGGCTCGCCGATCATCAGGCAAGTTAGTAAAAGTCCATACTTCGTTTTCATACATGGATCCTATCTTGGATTTCATGGCTTCCAGCCATTTGTCGGAATCTGGGCCCGCCATCGCTTCTTCATAGTTCGAAGGTTCACCGTTGTCTAACAACATGATTTCCAAGACAGGGTTGCCGTACCACTCTGGTGTGGAACGTGTCCTTGTGGACCTACGAAGTTCAGTAGCAACTTGATCTGAAGTTTCATGATCATCATCATTAACTTCCTCTCTAGTCGGTGCAGGCACCTCAGGAACATTTTCTTGAGTTGCGCCACTTACCGGTTCAAGAGGTAATACTTCATCGAGTTCTACTTTCCTCCCACTTATTTCTTTCGAGAGAAACTCTTTATCTAGAAAGGATCCATTCTTCGCAATAAAGATCTTGCCTTCGGATCTAAGGTACAAGGTATACCCAATAGTTTCTTTAGGGTATCCTATGAAGACGCATTTTTCCGACTTGGGTTCGAGCTTTTCAGGTTGAAGTTTCTTGACATAAGCATCGCATCCCCAAACTTTTAGAAACGACAGCTTAGTTTCTTCCCAAACCATAATTCATACGTTGTCGTCCCAACGGGTTTCGACGGAGCCCTATTTAAAGTGAATGCGGCAGTCTCTAAAGCATAGCCCCAAAATGACAGCGGTAAATCGGTAAGAGACATCATAGATCGCACCATATCCAATAGAGTGCGATTACGATGTTCGGACACACCATTACGCTGAGGTGTTCCAGGCGGCGTGAGTTGTGAAACTATTCCACATTTCCTAAAGTGCGTGCCAAATTCGTGACTCAAGTATTCTCCCCCACGATCTGATCGCAAGAACTTGATTTTCCTGTCACGTTGATTCTCAACCTCACTATGAAATTTCTTGAACTTTTCAAAGGTCTCAGACTTGTGTTTCATCAAGTAGACATACCCATATCTACTCAAGTCATCAGTGAGGGTGAGAACATAACGATAGCCACCGCGAGCCTCAACACTCATTGGACCGCACACATCAGTATGTATGATTTCCAATAAGTTGGTTGCTCGCTCCATTGTTCCTGAGAACGGAGTCTTGGTCATTTTACCCATGAGGCATGGTTCGCACGTGTCAAATGATTTGTAATCAAGAGACTCCAAAAGTCCATCTGCATGGAGCTTCTTCATGTGTTTGACATCTATGTGACCAAGGCGGCAGTGCCACAAGTATGTGGGACTATTATTATCAACCTTATCTTTTGGTATTCACACTATGAATATGTGTAACATTATGCTCGAGATTCATTAAGAATAAACCATTCACCAGCGGAGCATGACCATAAAACATATCTCTCATATAAATAGAACAACCATTATTCTCGGATTTAAATGAGTAGCCATCTCGAATCAAACGAGATCCTGATACAATGTTCATGCTCAAAGCTGGCACTAAATAAAAATTATTGAGGTTTAAAACTAATCCCGTAGGTAAATGTAGAGGCAGCGTGCTGACTGCGATCACATCGACCTTGGAACCATTCCCGACGCGCATCGTCACCTCATCCTTCGCCAGTCTCCGCTTATTCCGCAGCTCCTGCTTTGAGTTACAAATGTGAGCAACCGCACTGGTATCAAATACCCAGGAGCTACTACGAGTACTGGTAAGGTACACATAAATTACATGTATATCACATATACCTTTAGTGTTGCCGGCCTTCTTGTCCGCTAAGTATTTGGAGCAGTTCCGCTTCCAGTGACCACTTCCCTTGCAATAAAAGCACTCAGTCTCTGGCTTGGGTCCATTCTTTGACTTCTTCCTGGCATCTTGCTTACCGGGCGCGGCAAGTCCCTTGCCGTCCTTCTTGAAGTTCTTTTTACCCTTGCCTTTCTTGAACTTAGTGGTTTTATTCACCTTCAACACTTGATGTTCCTTTTTGATTTCCACCTCCGCCGATTTCAGCATTGATATACCTCAGGAATGGTCTTTTCCATCCCCTGCATATTGAAGTTCATCACAAATCTCTTGTAGCTCGGTGGAAGCGACTGAAGGATTCTGTCAATGACCACGTCATCCGGGAGATTAACTCCCAGCTGAGTCAAGCGGTTATGCAACCCAGACATTTTGAGTATGTGCTCACTGACAGAACTATTTTCCTCCATCTTACAACTAAAGAACTTGTCGGAGACTTCATATCGCTCGACCCAGGCATGAGCTTCGAAAACCATTTTCAGCTCTTCGAACATCTCATATGCTCCATGTCGCTCAAAACGCTTTTGGAGCCCCGGTTCTAAGCTATAAAGCATGCCGCACTGAACGAGGGAGTAATCATCCGCACGTGACTGCCAAGCGTTCATAACGTCTTGGTTCTCTGGGATGGGTGCGTCACCTAGCGGTGCTTCTAGGACATAATCTTTCTTGGCAGCTATGAGGATGATCCTCAGGTTCCGGACCCAGTCCGTATAGTTGCTACCCTCATCTTTCAGCTTGGTTTTCTCTAGGAACGCGTTGAAGTTGAGGGCAACATTAGCGTGGTCCATTTGATCTACAAGACATAGTGTAAAGATTTTAGACTAAGTTCATGATAATTAGGTTCATCTAATCAAATTATTCAATGAACTCCCACTCAGATAGACGTCCCTCTAGTAATCTAAGTGAAACATGATCCGAGTCAACTAGGCCGTGTCCGATCATCACGTGAGACGGACTAGTCAACATCGGTGAACATCTTCATTTTGATCGTATCTTCTATACGACTCATGCTCGACCTTTTGGTCTTCCGTGTTCCCAGGCCATGTCTGTACATGCTAGGCTCGTCAAGTCAACCTAAGTGTATTACGTGTGTAAATCTGGCTTACACCCATTGTATTCGAACGTTAGAATCTATCACACCCGATCATCACGTGGTGCTTCGAAACAACGAACCTTCGCAACGGTGCACAGTTAGGGGGAACACTTTCTTGAAATTATTATGATGGATCATCTTATTTAAGCTACCGTTGTTCTAAGCAAATAAGATGTAAAACATGATAAACATCACATGCAATCAAATAGTGACATGATATGGCCAATATCATTTGCTCCTTTTGATCTCCATCTTCGAGGCTCCATGATCATCGTTGTCACCGGCATGACACCATGATCTCCATCATCATGATCCCCATCATCGTGTCTTCTTGAAGTTGTCTCGTCATCTATTACTTCTACTACTATGGCTAACGCTTTAGCAATAAAGTAATGTAATTACATGACGTTTATGTTGACACACAGGTCATAAATAAATTAAGACAACTCCTATGGCTCCTGTCGGTTGTCATACTCATCGACATGCAAGTCATGATTCCTATTACAAGAACATGATCAATCTCATACATCACATATATCATTCATCACATCCTTTTGGCCATATCACATCACACGGCACATGCTGCAAAAACAAGTTAGATGTCCTCTAATTGTTGTTGCAAGTTTTTACGTGGCTGCTATAGGTTTCTAGCAAGAACGTTTCTTACCTACGCCAAAACCACAACTTGATATGCCAATTTCTATTTACCCTTCATAAGGACCCTTTTCATCGAATCCGATCCGACTAAAGTGGGAGAGACAGACACCCGCTAGCCACCTTATGCAACTAGTGCATGTTAGTCGGTGGAACCAGTCTCACATAAGCGTACGTGTAAGGTCGGTCCGGGCCGCTTCATCCCACGATGCTACCGAATCAAGATAAGACTAGTAACGGCAAGCAAATTGACAATATCGACGCCCACAACTGCTTTGTGTTCAACTCGTGCATAGAAACTACGCATAGACCTAGCTCATGATGCCACTGTTGTGGAACGTAGCAGAATTTTAAAATTTTCTACGCATCACCAAGATCAATCTATGGATTCATCTAGCAACGAGGGAGAGGAGAGTGCATCTACATACCCTTGTAGATCGCGAGCGGAAGCGTTCAAGAGAACGGGGTTGATGGAGTCGTGATCGAAATCACCGATGACCTAGCGCCGAACGGACGGCACCTCCGTGTTCAACACACGTACGGTTGGGAAGACGTCTCCTCCAACTTGATCCAGCAAGGGGGAAGGAGAGGTTGATGGAGATCCAGCAGCACGACAGCGTGGTGGTGGAAGCAACGGTGATCTCGGCAGGGCTTCGCCAAGCTCAAGGAGAGGGAGGAGTGTCACGGGAGGGAGAGGGAGGCGCCAGGGGCTAGGGTGCAGCTGCCCTCCCTCCCCCCCCACTATATATTTGACCCCTAGGGGGGCGCTGGCCCTAGGAGATGCAATCTCCAAGGGGGGCGCCGGCCCTAGGAGATGCAATCTCCAAGGGGGGCGGCGGCCAAGGGGGTGGAGTGCCCCCCAAGCCAAGTGGGGCGCCCCCACCCCTAGGGTTTCCAACCCTAGGCACAGGGGAGGCCCATGGGGGGCGCACCAGCCCACTAGGGGCTGGTTCCCCTCCCACTTCAGCCCATGGGTCCCTCCGGGATAGGTGGACCCCCGGGACCCTTCCGGTGGTCCCGATACAATACCGATTACCCCCGAAACTTTCCCGATGGCCGAAACTTAACTTTCTATATATAAATATTCACCTCCGGACCATTCCAAAACTCCTCGTGACATCCGAGATCTCATCCGGGACTCCGAACAACTTTCGGGTTACCGTATACTAATATCTCAACAACCCTAGCGTCACCGAACCTTATGTGTGTAGACCCTACGGGTTCGGGAGACACGCATACATGACCGAGATGACTCACCGGTCAATAACCAACAGCGGGATCTGGATACCCATGTTGGCTCCCACATGCTCCTCGATGATCTCATTGGATGAACCATGATATCGAGGATTCAATCAATCCCGTATACAATTCCCTTTGTCAATCGGGACGTTACTTGCCCGAGACTCGATCGTTGGTATCCCAATACCTCGTTCAATCTCGTTACCGGCAAGTCACTTTACTCGTACCGTAATGCATGATCCCGTGATCAACCACTTGATCACATTGAGCTCATTATGATGATGCATTACCGAGTGGGCCCAGAGATACCTCTCTGTCATACGGAGTGACAAATCCCAGTCTCGATTCGTGCCAACCCAACAGACACTTTCGGAGATACCCGTAGTGTACCTTTATAGTCACCCAGTTACGTTGTGGCGTTTGGCACACCCAAAGCACTCCTACTGTATCCGGGAGTTGCACAATTTCATGGTCTAAGGAAATGATACTTGACATTCGGAAAAAGCTATAGCGAACGAACTACACGATCTTCAAGCTATGCTTAGGATTGGGTCTTGTCCATCACATCATTCTCCTAATGATGTGATCCTGTTATCAATGACATCCAATGTCCATAGTCAGGAAACCATGACTATCTTTTGATCAACGAGCTAGTCAACTAGAGGCTCACTAGGGACGTGTTGTGGTCTATGTATTCACACATGTATTATGATTTTCGGATGACACAATTATAGCATGAACAATAGACAATTATCATGAACAAAGAAATATAATAATAACCATTTTATTATTGCCTCCGGCGATCACAACCACGACCAACAGTTGGTCTCCAACATCAAGATGGTCTACCCAACATCATCAACAATGCAAAGTTCATAACTTTACTATGCAAAATTTATTAAACGTTGACCCATGGTGTGACCGACTTTCGAGCGTGTCCATAAACGTGGACTCGGCTATCGATGGATTTAATACACTCTACAAAGGTAGCGCACTGTACCCACACCACGGAACCCATGGCCTCGCACTCCCATTCGGGTGGACCAACGACATTCCGACGAAACCCCTCCATTGCCATGACACTCTCTCGGCCACTCTGACTCACTCCCTACTGGGCTAGTCCTGGGTGGCCCCATGTCTACCAAAGACACCAACGGCCACCGTCATGGCCAAACATAAACGGTCCCAAATAGGGACAAGGTACCATAACATCAACAACGGGCACACAAGTTTATGTCTGCTTACCGGGCCAGGGTACCGCACGCCCATAACCTCCCTCGTTGGAGGCACCGACCAGAGGCATGACAACGGACCGAATAAAGGCCTTCCCATAAAGGCAAATGTGGTTGCACTGGGAAAAACTCGATTCAGTGGCACCATGACCCAGTCAACGATATATTCAAGTTGAGTTATCATCATGTTCAACTTAAAGTGAAATTAACCGGTGTCATAATATGCCATGAAATGCAGCACCAATATATGCATCATATATCATCGGAAGTAACTGGGTCAACTTTATGCACACTAAGCATCAGCATCACAACTCATAGCACTTCTCTGATTCTGATTAACCATCACTTAAATAGAATATTTACTTAACAAATTTATCATTTTTCTCCTCCAAGAAAATAACTCAAAGTAATTACTTATATCCATAACCATATTACTTCTTCATACAACTATTTCTTCTAGTTATTCAACCAACTTAGTTTGCTTCAGACTTGCTGTAAACTAAGCATATTAACTAAAACAAGCAACCAACAGAATATAAATAATATAATGGTGATTTAAATGCATGGATTAAATCATTCATTCAAGTTGAAACAAAAATCACAAATATTGTAATGGCACCATGAAAATGTTTCTGTGGCTTGCCTTACAGATGAGGTTCACAATCCTCCTGGTGATCCTCAAGACAAGCTTCACTCTTTGAAAATATTTATAAACACAAAAAGAAAACATCAAGAACCCTTCTGAAATTCACCAGAAAATCTAGACAGCAGGGAAAAATCTCATTTTGGGTGAGCTGCTAGATTTCTTCACAAAGAACACAATGCAAAAAGAATCAATTCATTTGGACTTATGGTTAAAAAGTTGTGGCTGTTTGAAGCTCTCTGGACAAAATTAAATTTGAATTTAACAGAACGGGGGTGACGTCGAAGGCGTAAACCTTGTGGGCGCCACCACTCGTACCGCTTTGTGCATGTACAGAGTGGCTGACTAGCGGGCCCCACTAGTCAGGTGAGGGGAAGGGGAGAGGGAAACAGAGGGCGGTGTGGCTCCGCCGGAGCACACGCTGGCGAGGAGAGCTTCTTGGCCATAATGAAAGGGAGGGACCGAAAGAGAAGATGGAGACGCACCTTCCCGTACCCGTAGATTAGCTAGGGGTGGTCGGACGGCATCGGAATCAGCCTCTCTAGTAGAGATAGGAAGCAGAGGTCGCCGGAGATGAAGACGACGGCGACCAGAGGCGACACCAGGGGCTCCAACCGGGCGGAACGGCACCACCGAGGCACGGCGGGGGCCCTGGAAGGGTTTCCTGGGCTTGGGGGGCGCTGGAGCCGCGGAGACGACCCGAGGGGATCGCCGGCGAGCTCGAGCTCAGGGACGGCGGCTTGTGGCCTGCCCGGCCGGGCTACGGCTTTCTACAAGATCGTGGAGTGTGTGGGAGTAGTGGATGATGCTCTATGAGGCTGGGGAGGGCTCTATTTATAGCCGAGCGTCGAGGGGGGATCGGGCTACGCCGGAGGACACCTGGACACGGCGCCCGGTGATGAACAGCGTTAGTGAGTGAGGGAGAAGGCGACGCAGCTCACGCGGGAACTGTGGGCGAGTGGAGACGAGCACAGGGGCACGAGGGTGACGACGAGCATAGTGTGCAACGCACTTTTGCGTTGGCCGGACCGCGCCCATGCTCGCTGCGGCGAGCTCCGGCGTCGGCGAGCGCCAGGAGAGAGTTAAGAAGATCGGGACAATGATTGTGGTGAGGTTTGGCAATTTTAGGCAGGCGGGGAAGCGAGCACGTGATCAACAGAGGCTCGGGTGCGTCGCAGAGCGCGTCGGTCGTATGCCAGCACGCCTGGACGAACGCGGTCACCACGTGAACTCTGACCTCAGGCCGACCTAAGCCCAAACTTCATGTGTGGCCTGTAGTTCGTGGTAGTTCTAGAGGTTACCACACTTTGGTTTGGACTCAGACGCGGTAGAATAGATTTCATCTTCCTGGTAAGTTTCTGGTCAGTAACTTTGAGAGCTTACTGAGGTCAAACTACTGAGAGTTTGGAGCTAGGTTTTCGAGGGTAGCAATCATCTACTAAGGTGATGATGCACAAGAAAAATCAGCCACAATGGATAAAGTAAAATGGTAGTTGCTGTAGGAACTACCATTTCTGTCCAGAACAGAAAATATTTTCTGTAGCAAAAATATTCCAAAAAGTGATGAAATATTTTTGCTCAGGAAGGTGCCCTAGCATTCGAAGAATATTTGTGAATTTTCTCAGATTTTTGGGGGCAAGAAAAATTGAAGTTGCTTTGGAGCACATTGAGCTAGCTAGGGTTTAAGAGAGGGAAATGAATATTTTTCATTTAAGAAAAATATTCAAAAAAAATTTGAGGTGAACCAGAGAGAAAGTGATAGTTAGGGAAGGATATGAGGCACTTGGGTGAAAGTCAAGGGGTACCCAAATGTTTAAGTCCATATGAAAAGATTCAAAACTCCAATTTCCAAAACCAAATAAAATGAAAATCAGACGAAAAGAAAGAGGGCAAAACCAGGCTGTCACATACGAGGCGAGGTAAGGAACTGCCATCTAGCTCTACACTTGATTCACCTTCTGTTTTGAGTAAACTTGCGACACCTACACCTGCTATTCATTCTGATATGTCGCATGGTATTGATGATGCCACTTCTGCTTTGCATGATACTTATGATGAAACTACTTCTATGCTTGATACTACTGTGCCACTAGGTGAATTTCTTGATGAACAACTTGCTAGGGCTAGAGAGAACGAAATTATTGAATCTGATAATATTGATGAAAGTGATGATGAAGATTCTCCCCCTAGATATGAATTGCCTGTTGTGCCCGAGGGTTATGTTATGGATGAAGAAACTGCTAGAGACTTTCTTGCTTGCAATGATAGATCTGATCTTAAGAAATTATTAGCTAAGCTTAAAGAAAAGTCTTTGAATGCTAGAATAAAATATGACCCTGCTTTTGCTACTTCGCCTATCTTTATTACTGATAAGGATTATGATTTCTCTATCGACCCCAAGTTGATTACTTTGGTTGAATCTGATCATTTTTATGTCTATGAATCTGAAACTGTTGTGGTACATCTTACTAAATTAAATTATATAGCCACCCTGTTTACTCATGATGAGAAAACTCGCTATTACTTTATCCTTAAGTTATTTCTGTTCTGATTAAAGCGTGATGCTAAAACATGGTTTAATTCTCTTGATCCTGGTTGTGTGCGTAGTCCCCAGGATATGATTTATTATTTCTCTGCTAAATATTTCCCCAATCATAAGAAACAAGCTGCCTTAAGGGAAATATATAATTTTGTGCAAATTGAAGAAGAGAGTCTCCCACAAGCTTGGGGGAGGCTTCTCCGATTACTTAATGCTTTGCCTGAGATCATCCTCTCAAGAAAAATGAAATACTTGATATCTTTTATAATGGACTAACCAATGCTTCCAGAGATTACCTGGATAGTTGTGCTGGTTGTGTTTTCAGGGAAAGAACTATTGATCAAGCTGAACTGCTATTGAATAATATGTTGACTAATGAAAATAATTGGACACTTCCTGAACCAACTCCTAAGCCAACTCCGGAGAAAAGCGGTGTTCTATTTCTCAGTCCTGAAGATATGCAAGAGGCAAAGAAATCTATGAAAGAAAAAGGTATTAAAGCTGAAGATGTTAAGAATTTACCACCTATTGAAGAAATACATGGTCTTGATAACCCGGCACAGGTAGTAAAGGTAAATTCTCTCTATAGATTTGATGAAGGTGGTATCCCTCGTTATAAGTCTGCTAGCCAATGCTTAGATGAGTTTGATAATTTTATTGTTAAACAAGAAAACTTCAATGCTTATGTTGGTAGACAATTGAAACGTAATGCTGATATGCTTGAACACTTGAGTGATTATATGGATAGTGTTAAAGGTGAACTTAAACATATTAGTAAACATGCTTCTATGGTTACCACTCAAGTAGAACAAGTACTTAACGCTCAGAATGATTTGCTCAATGAATTAAATAATAAGAAAAATGATAATGTTGTTAGAGTTATGACTAGAGGGGGTAAAATGACTCGGGAACCATTGTATCCTGAGGGCCACCCTAAAATAATTGAGCAAGATTCTCAGAGAACTAATATTGATGCACCTAGTCCTTCTAAGAGGAAGAAAAAGAAAAATGATAGGACTTTGCATGCTTCTAGTGAACCTGTTGTTGACACACTTGAGAATCCCAATGATATTTCTATTTCTGATGCCGAAACACAATCTGGTAATGAACATGAACCTAGTGATAACGTTAATGATGATGTTCATGTTGATGCTCAACCTAGCAATGATAATGATCTAGAGAGTGAACCTGATGTTGATCTTGATAACCGACAATCAAAGAATCAACGTTATGATAAGAGAGACTTTGTTGCTAGGAAGCACGGTAAAGAAAGAGAACCATGGGTTCAGAAACCCATGCCTTTTCCTCCTAAACCATCCAAGAAAAAGGATGATGAGGATTTTGAGCGGTTTGCCGAAATGATTAGACCTATCTTTTTGCGTATGCGTTTGACTGATATGCTTAAAATGAACCCTTATGCTAAATACATGAAGGAAATTGTTACTAATAAAATAAAGATACCGGAAGCTGAAATTTCCACCATGCTTGCTAATTATACTTTTAAAGGTGGAATACCAAAGAAACTTGGAGATCCCGGAGTACCAGCTATACCATGCTCTATTAAAAGAAACTATGTTAAAACTGCTTTATGTGATCTTGGAGCCGGTGTTAGTGTTATGCCTCTCTCTTTATATCGTAGACTTGATTTCAATAAGTTGACACCTACTAAAATATCTTTGCAAATGGCCGATAAATCAACTGCTATACCTGTCGGTATTTGTGAGGATGAGCCTGTTGTGGTTGCAAACGTTACTATTTTATCGGACTTTGTTATTCTTGATATTCCCGAGGACGATAGTATGTCGATTATCCTTGGTAGACCCTTTTTGAATACTACAGGGGCTGTTATTGATTGCGACAAAGGCAATGTCACTTTTCATGTTAATGGTAATGAGCATACTGTACACTTTCCAAGAAAACAACCTCAAGTCCACAGTATCAATTCTATTGGAAAAAATTCAACAATTACTATTGGAGGTTTTGAATTTCCTCTTCCTAGTGTCAAGAAGAAATATGATATTCTTATTGTTGGGGATGTGCATATCCCCGTTGAGGTGACCTAGTGTTATTCGAAAATTCTCCAGTTTCATGTTATTCGAAATGAGTTTGTTAACAAGACTTGATCGACCTTGTTAGTGGATTCCTTTTGATGAGCATGAGATGGATGAATTTAGAAAACACAACTATCTGTACTCTCTTTTTACTTTCTGTTATTTAGTTTAAATAAAGCAAAAATAGTATTTTTCTGTCTGTTTTTTGAATTATCCTAGCAATAAAAAATACCCCGAAAATAAAAGTTCTCCAAATGCCCTGAAAATGAAATATGATTTTTTCTAGAATATTTGAGAACATTTGGCACAGAGAACACATCAGGGGGGCCAGCACCTGGCCACGAGGGTCAAGGGCGCACCCACCCACCCTAGGCGCGCCCCCTGCCTCGTGGGCCCTTGGTGGCCCCCTCCACTTATTCCAGCCACCACACACTCCTTCTTCCTCCCAAAAAATCACTAGCCAGCTCAAACCCGAGTTCTTGCTCATCTTGCTGCCATTTTTGATCTCCTTGCTCAAATTCCTCTCACAAAACTGCTTTGGGGGATTGTTCTTTGGTATGTGACTCCTCCAATGGTCCAATTAGTTTTTGTTCTAGTGCTTTATTTATTGCAAATTTTTGCTGCTTAGGTGACCCTGTTCGTGAGCTTGCATGTCAAATTTATGTGGTCAAAAGTAGTTCTAATGCATGATATAGCCTCTAGGCACTTGTAGGAGTAGTTGCTATCAATCTTGTTGACTTTGGTTCAATTTTATTTTAAGTTACTAAAAATTTCAGAAATTTTCAGAAAAAGATGAAGAGATTTTTGAGGGTCTCATCGAGCCGAAGCTCGAACGATAAGCAAAGTGAAGAGAACAAGAAGCCCAAGTATAATCTCCCTCGTACTGCGGAGGTTCGTCCATGTGAATGGCCTTGTGATGAGTTCTTGAAAGAGGCCAGGATTTATGAAGATTTTTATCAATTGGCTGAGAATGCAGGCCTCACCGCCTTCCTCCACGACCAGCATGAACAGTATCTCTTACTCACCAATATCTTTGTGCTAAATTTTCATTTCCATGCTAGGAGATCACCATCTTCGGTGGAATTTTATTTATATGATGAGCATAAGGAGATGTCACTTTATGATGTTTGCCGGGTCTGTTTGATACCCTTTGAGGGCAGCATAGAGGAACCACATCTTAATGATGTGGAGGGATTTATTGATATGATTGCTGTAGGGGAAACGAGGAAAGTTTCCAATGCAAGAATCACTAGCATACATTTTCCTGTTCTACGTTACTTCGCAATATTTCCTAGTAGATGCTTAATTGGTCGCGGGAACTGTGGAAACCTTAGTGCCCCTGATATTGCTATTTTGCGCCATGCCTTGTTTCAGGATCCTACTTTCAATTTAGGCGCTATTGTTGCTAAACGGTTAAATATGAACCGTACTAAGGGCCCCATCCTCGGAGGCATCTTTGCCTCGCGCTTTGCTGCACACTTTAACATACCTATTAGGCATTATGAGAAAGAGGAAAAGTTGTTGCCTCCTATTGTTCTACGTTATAAGAGTATGGTAGCACATGAGTTTATTGTTAAGGATAAGAATAAGACACTCAAATACAAGTTGATATTTAAAAAAATATTGTGAGTTTATTACCTTGTCTGCGCCCTCTTTGTTCAACATATTTCCAGGCATGTACCTTGTTCTGCCGGAGGCCTTCATGCCTACCGGAGCCAGATGTCAGCTGCAGAGCCGGAGCCACCATCTGATCCTCACTGTCAGTCTATTTATCAGTGGAATCTGGAGGAGATCACCAGCCAGTGGCAATCTGATGACCCTTCTTAGTACAACCCCAGCTACAGTTTTGATCCATGGGTATAGACCAACTTAGGCCAAAAGCCTAAGCTTGGGGGAGTACGTATTTCTCACCGACGTTACATTCATGTTCACACACTCATGCCAGTTGTCGGTGCTCATACTTTTTCATTGTATCATACATGCTAGTTTATTTTCTTTTTAAGCTTTCTTCTTGTGTGTTTGAAAAACCTTAAGAAAAACCAAAAAACATTAGTTGTAGCTTTTAGCTAGTTTACTTTCCATGCCTGTAGTACTAGTAGTTAAAAAGAAAACTCAAAAAGATTTCTCGTTCTTCTTTTGCTTGTTGGGAGCTTTCCCGTGTAAATAGTTTTATTTCTTTTCTTGTTCTTTGGGGGTCGAGAGGAGAAGACCTTGATGAAAATGTTTAGTGGCTCTCATATGCATTATTGTTGATCTAACAAAGAGCCCATATTACCTTGTCTTCTCCCTTGAATTGAATGCTTGCAGATTCCAGCTTAGTCCAATGCACGTGCACTATTATTATTATCCACACTATTCGGCGTGCAAGTGAAAGGAAATAATGACGATATATGATGAACTGATTGAGATGAGAAAAGCTAGTATGAACTCGACCTCTCTTGTTTTTGTAAATATGATTAGTTCATCATTCCTGATTCAGCCTATTATGAAAGAAACATGTTTGCAATGACAATTAGAGATTGTAGTTGCTTATGCCATTCTTAATTAGCTAGGAGTTTATAATGGTTTACCTTGCGTGCCAACATGCTATTAAAATGGTTATGATGTGGTATGATAGGGTGGTATCCTCCTTTGAACGATTCGAGTGGCTTGACTTGGCACATGTTCACTCATGTAGTTGAAACAAAATCAACATAGCCTCTACGATATTTATGTTCATGGTGCATTATATCCTACTCATGCTTGCATTCGGTGTTGATTAATTTTAATGCATGTTCATGACTGTTGTCGCTCTCTAGCTGGTCACTTCGCAGTCTTTTTCTAGCCTTCACTTGTACTAAGTGGGAATACTGCTTGTGCATCCAATTCCATAAACCCCAAAGTTATTCCATATGAGTCCACCATGCCTACCTATATACGGTATCTACATGTCGTTCCAAGTAAATTTGTATGTGCCAAACTCTAAACCTTCAAATAAACATTCTGTTTTGTATGCTCGAATAGATCATGTATCAACTAGGGTTGTCTATATCCTCCATGCTAGGCGGGTTATTCTCAAGAGGAGTGGACTTCGCTCCTCATTCATGAGAAAATGGATGGTCACCGGGATGCCCAGTCCCATGCTCAAATCAAATCAAAATAATTGCAAACAAAACCCCCCATGATTGTTGTTAGTTGGAGGCACCCGTTGTTTCGGGCAAGCCATGGATTGATGCTTGTTGGTGGTGGGGGAGTATAAACTTCACCATTCTGCTTGGGAACAACCTATAATGTGTGTAGCATGGAAGATATCGAGATCTGTCGGTTGTTATGTTGACAATGAAAGTATACCGCTCAAAATATTACTCATCCCATTTTCGAAACCGAGCTCTGGCACCTCTATAAATCCATGCTTCCCTCTGTGAAGGGCCTATCTATTTACTTTTATGCTGAGTCATCATCCTCTTATTAAAAAGCACCAGTTGGAGAGCACCGCTGTCATTTGCATGTGTTATTGTTAGTTTACATTGAGTATGACTTGACTGGATCTCTTTTACCATGAATTACAATGTCTAGTCAGTCCTTGATCTTTAAAGGTGCTCTGCATTTATGTTTTGCGGTCTCAGAAAGGGCTAGCGAGATACCATCTTGTTATATCATATTATGATTGTTTTGAGAAAGTGATGTCATCCGAGATTTATTATTATTACTCGCTAGTTGATTATGCCATTGATATGAGTAAACATGAGACCTAAATGTTATTGTGAATATGGTTAGGTCATAATCTTTGTTGAAAACCTAAATGCTGGCTTTACATATTTACAACAACAAGAGAAAATAGAGTTTGTAAAAGTTTTTCTTTATCATTTTCAGTTTATCAACTGAATTGCTTGAGAACAAGCAAAGGTTTAAGCTTGGGGGAGTTGATACTCTCTGTCGTATCTACTTTTCCAAACACTTTTGCCCTTGTTTTGGACTCTAACTTGCATGATTTGAATGGAACTACCCCGGACTGACGTTGTTTTCAGCCGAATTGCCATGGTGTTAGTTTTGTGCAGAAATAAAAGTTCTCGGAATGACCTGAAAATCAACGGAGATTATTTTTGGAATATATAAAAAATACTGGAAGAGGAATCCACGTCAAGGGGCCTACACCCTGTCCACGAGGGTGGGGGCGCACCTACCCCCCTGGGCGCGCCCTCTGCCTCGTGGGCCCCCTAACGCTCCACCGACCTCAACTCCAACTCCATATATTCGTTTTCGGGGAGAAAAAAATCAGAGAGAAGGATTCATCGGGTTTTACGATACGGAGCCATAGCGAAGCCCTAAACTCTCTCGGGAGAGCTGATCTGGAGTCCGTACGGAGCTCCGGAGTGGGGAATCCGTCGCCATCATCATCATCAACCTTCCTCCATCACCAATTTCATGATGCACACCACCGTGCGTGAGTAATTCCATCATAGGCTTGCTGGACGGTGATGGGTTGGATGAGATTTATCATGTAATCAAGTTATTTTTGTTAGGGTTTGATCCCTAGTATCCACTATGTTCTGAGATTGATGTTGCTATGACTTTGCTATGCTTAATGCTTGTCACTAGGGCACGAGTGCCATGATTTCAGATCTGAACCTATTATGTTTTCATGAATATATGCGAGTTCTTGATCCTATCTTGCAAGTCTATAGTCACCTATTATGTGTTATGATCCGTTAACCCCGAAGTGACAATAATCGGGACCATTACCGGTGATGACTGTAGTTTGTGGAGTTCATGTATTCACTATGTGTTAATGCTTTGGTCCGGTACTCTATTAAAAGGAGGCCTTAATATCCCTTAGTTTCCAATAGGACCCCGCTGCCACGGGAGGGTAGGACAAAAGATGTCATGCAAGTTCTTTTCCATAAGCACGTACGACTATATTCGGAATACATGCCTACATTACATTGATGAACTGGAGCTAGTTCCGTGTCACCCTATGTTACAACTGTTGCATGATTGATTGCATCCAACATAATTCTCCATCACCGATCCAATGCCTACGAGCTTTTCATATATTGTTCTTCGCTTATTTATTTTTCCGTTGCTACTGTTACAATCACTATAAAACCAAAAATATTACTTTTGCCACTGTTACCACTATTATCATATTACTTTGCTACTAAACACTTTGCTGCAGATATTAAGTTTCCAGGTGTGGTTGAATTGACAACTCAGCTACTAATACTTGAGAATATTCTTTGGCTCCCCTTGTGTCGAATCAATAAATTTGGGTTGAATACTCTACCCTCGAAAACTGTTGCGATCCCCTATACTTGTGGGTTATCAACGGTTCACTCGGATGAACTGTTTGTGATTAGGCAACATAAAAGAAACGGTCAGCCAGGTCATGGTGTGTGCGATATATGGCATGTGGTTCACTCGGATGAACTGTTTGTGTTGAGACAAGAGAATAGAAATGGTTCAATATAACAAGATGTATGTGATACGTGGCAAACTGGGGTGTAATCAGAAATGTGTGTGAAGACCGATAATAACATAGACGGTTGCTGCTAATAAGATGTGTGTGTTGTGCAATGGGATTGCATACAGAACAACAACAACACACACATATATATCTATATATAGACACACACACTTATAAGGACATGGTTGCATAACCAAATTAAACATCCACTTACATAGGTGGCTACTACAACCATGGCATTTGCACACACCAAAGTAAACTATTACATGCATAATTACATAGATGGCTACTACACACATGACATTTCCACACACCAATAAAGTAAACTATATATTACATGCATGATTAACTAGCATAAACGATCATCTGATCATCATCTACTTGTGACGCTTGCTCTGCTTGTGGCTCGATCTGGGCTCATCGATTTCGGTAATGAGGCACTTCCTCATGTCAACGATCCGCCTATGCATTTGTAGCATGTGTACACGCTCTTGGCCGCGAACCTGAGGTGAGGTTCATCCAGTTGCCGCATCCAGGCCCTGTGCCAGGATACGGGACTTATTGTCTGGGCATCCTACTTCATCTTTTCGTAGTAGGGGTCGATGATGGCTGAGGCGAGTTCAACCAGGGAGTCCTTCTTCGTGCTGCCCCAGACCCTGTAGTGCTCACAGATTTCGAAAAGGTTCTTGCAGGCCAAGCCCGTAACCCTGAGCGCTTTTACATCGTCGGTGGTTTCCACCGTGGTGAACTTGTAGTCGGTGCTGTTGGCAAACCTGTTGAAACGGTCGCAAGGCTCTGTGGCCATGTAGTAGTGGTAGATGAGGATATGATGGCACGCACACAACTGGGCGACGGAAACCTTCTAATCTATGCCGGGACAACCGGCGGTGTACTGGAGGTCGATGCCGACCACCTTGTACTTGTCTCGAGCAAGCAACTGCTCAACGATGTTGATGTAGTCATCCACCACGGCCGGCTCGATGGTGTACACCACCGAGAGATCCGTCTTCATCGCGTGGGTCTCCACTCTATGCTCACCGAACTCCATTGGAGCGACGCTAGACATCCCCTCTCTACGTGTCATCGTGAGTGTGCTTGTTGTGTTGTGGGGCGCGATCGAAAGGTTGAAGACACTAAGGTTATAATGGCCGCGGGAATTAAAGGGGAAGCCGGACGACCAGGAATATCGGCAGGCCCTGATGGCAGTTCTAATTTGGAGCGCGTAACTTCATCGTGCCACACGTAACTGCATCATGTGGCAACGTGCGCGGCGCAACCACATGCATTTGGGCCCCCGACGTGACCATCCGCACGCCCAACAGCTGGCAGAGCACGCGCGAAGGGACGTGAGCAGAGCGCTCCACGGTCACCTCAACTGAACACGCAAGGAAAAGCTGTCCACAAGCTGAGCGCGCCGACGGACGCGAGCAGAGCACGCCAACAACATGAGCAGAGCGCGCCGAGGGATGCGAGCAGAGGCCGAAACAGTGATACATGGAAAATAAGACGAACTATGCAAGCGATGTCGGAGACATCAAGCACGAATCAGATTAGAGTTGCGTGTGCTATACGTGGCATACAGTTGATCCATCTGAGCTGTTTGTGATGGAATAATCCGTGTATGTTGTGGGCAAATGCTTGCTGGTATATGACCTTAAATTTAACCAAAAAAGTGTTAATGCATGTTACAAAAATTATATAACTGGAAACTATGTTCAAATACGAATCCAACGATATAATCTTTGGCAACATGCATTCGTATTTTATTAGTTAAATCCTACTTATAAAACAGGATGGTGGTATAGTAGATAATTAAATCACAAACATTTTTTTATTAACCGTATGTGTACGTGTCCTTTCGTCCTCCTCTCACACGTCTTGTCACCCTGCTACCGCAGATGGCTTATAGTGCTAGCTTGCGCAGCGCGGGGGCGTTCTTTTGGCCAAACGGTGGCTCCATGAATCATCGGTGAGCCCGTTCCTCCGCAACCTCGCAGGTTCCCGTGCAAGCTTCCCACCCGACTCGATGAAATCCCATGCAGAGTGGATTTGATCAGCATGCCGACTTACTCTTATTATTCTCTTTTGTTATATGGGATGGTAATCTAAAGTGACTTACCCTATAGTAAAGTGACGACGTTGTCAAGCATGAACCTTATAATGGTATGATATTTAACCTTTGTAAGAGGCACACATTGCCAATAGTAGGTTGTGCGGTGAGAATAAAACAATACTCGTTTCCTGTAGGAACCATTCTTGATGACCACCATGAGAGTATCGATGTTTGTTTAGTATTGGCGCAAGACCTTTGAGCCATGAAGTTTTAGTTTATGGAAGACTCCTCTTTTCATATGGGACTCAGAATTTCAAAAGGAGTGTAAGACATATGTCTAAAGGATTTCCTCGAAGGAGTAAGATTTTTGAAGACCGGTGACTCTTATTCTAAGGGTGGTATTACTCCACACTCTCGGGTGATCAATGGATATTCAAGTAAACCCTGAACCTAATTGTTTTCTTTCTAGCCTCTTTGAATCTCGAGGAGGAGATTCATTTTAAGGGTGGTAGATTTGTAACTTCCCAAATTTTCTAAATTTGGAAGGTTAATAGGATCATTCTTTTTCAACATGATTTCGATGCATATTTGAATTTTCTAAATATTCAAATCATTATTGCAAATTAAGGCAAACTGTTGGAGTGGAGATAACATGACTTCTTCCCTGTTATAAAAAGTTCATAATGATCAAAGTATTGTTTGGAGTTCACCTGATGTATTTCTGCAATTTTATGAACTCCAACTGATTTTTAGATTTGTTTTATACTGCTCTTTGTGTGTTCTTTATTGCATGAACTAGTTTTACTAAATTGCATTGGGGCTGGAATTATATTTCCTGTAGATATATATTAGTAGTAGTATTTTACTCTCTGTATTAGCATTTTCTTAGGAAGTCATCTGGTATTTTACTTTTAGCCAAAACTTTTGCTGTGTAAAAATTATTTTGCCAGATATTACTATTCACTGGACTGCATAGCCCAAGTCGTTTTCCTCGCCCGCGCGTGCAGCCCAGGAAGCAGGCCGGCCCATTTCGGCGCGGCACAGCAGCCCACATCCCGCAGCTCTCTCCCTTCTCTATTTTTGTTTCCTCTTCCTTTTCTCTGTCTCGCTGACAAGGCTGACCCACAAGTCATCTTCTCCACCGAGCCATGTTCTTCCCGAACACTGTAGCTACCGAGCTAAACCGCGATCGAATCGATCGATTTGATCGTTCCATTGCTCCTCGCGCACGCTCACCTCCATATAGATAGTCTCCTCCCTCTTCTCATCCGATTTTTCGCAAAACTGAGATCTCCCGTGCCCGTTTCACCTCGTCCCGATCTCACAGGAGTTCCCTGCAAGAGCTCCTGTCGCCGGTCAAGTTCGTCGCTGCCGTGGGTTCCTAGCGCCTCCTGTTCCCATGTACTACTCTGCTAGGTTTACCGTATCTCCCTGACCCCTTATTTTTCTCAGGGAAACACCACATCGACCATACGGACCCCGCCCCAAAGCTTGACATCGCCAGCCGCGATTCAGCAGGTCGGTAGCGAGTCGTCCCGGAGAGTGTTTTTGATTTCTCCGTCGCCCGCGTCACCTTGGCCGTCTTCCTCGAGACTCGACAAGCTTCTTAGCCGTCGGCATCATCGATTCCGAGCCGCCCCGAGCTCTTCTTCTTCAAGTCCGACGCTGGCCTGCCCCTGTTCTCTGGTGAGCAATCCACAGCCGTCCATCGCCACTTGATCTAACGGCCCTTGTTTTATCTCTACGAACGGGTACCGACTACACACGCCTTGAAACGTAGCTGGTTGCTACAGTAGCTGCAGCAGCCCAAATACCCTATTTTGGACAGATTTTCACCCAATTTTCAACTAGCTATATCTTGAGATCCGTAACTCCAAATTCACCAATTCTTTTTTCCTTTGTACTCATAGTGTCCAGGAGAATATTTTAGAACCAAAATTTCACATTTTTGAACAGTTAAAATTTGAATTCATACTTCCAGAGGCCATATCTTTCAAACGGTTGATCCAAATTAGTTGATTCTTTTTGCATTGTGATCCTACTAGCATCTAGATAAGATATACCTACTAATATGTTTCTATTATTGGATTTTTATTTGAATTTCTTGCTGTTTACTTTATTTATATGAATACTCTTTATTTATTTGTGCCTTCATTTTGTCCCTAGAGAAAACGGTTGATCCAAAGTACTTTAGCACCATTCCAGGCAAGTTTGCACTTTTAGTTTTGCTCATCCTATATTCTGCTATGCATGTGTGGTTTTATGCTATGATATATGTTTGGCCTGATATGTGTATCCCGTGTTGTCATGTTTTGGTGTTGATTGTGTTATGTGATGGTGTGATCAACTTGCTATGGTAGATGTGGGCATGTGTTGAGTGATCCATGAAAGTGGTGAGTGTTTATAGACGTAGGCTCGGGATTATTAACCCGGTGAATGCGTCACTGACAGAGCGCTCTATTGTCCCTAGAGAATGCGCCATTGACAGAGCGCACTTGAGGCGAGGTATAGTTTTCGAAATTTAAATCAGGTGAATGCATCCTTGGCAGAGCGCTCTACTGTTCCTAGAGAATGCGCCATTGTCAGAGCGCACTTGAGAGACTTCTAAAGTTCTTGTCATGCTTTCTTAGAATCTTTGGGGTTATCACGGGTGAATAAATGAGATGCAGTTGTAAGTTCAATTAGTGGAGGTAGGTGAAGACATTCTTCTCCAAACCAACTTGAGTGTATTGTTTGTCATACCTTGCATGTCGATGTAGGTTTGCTATATCATTATGTGTGATTTTCTAATAGACTCAATGTTTTGACCCTTGTGGCTGCAACTTATCATGTTGTAGGATTTTCAGATGATCAATGAGATACAGTAGGGTCGCGAGTCTTCACTCAGCATTTTTGCCAGTGGGCATTGATGGGACTCATCGTTATTTATGCTGCATTTTCGATGTTATTATTGGATAAAGTTAGTTGTGTGCTAATCGGTTTGTAATACTTTATGAATTCTGGATCATATGTTATAGTAAATGATGCACTTGCTATTTGATATTCATATGTATTGTGTGTGCTAGCGAGTCGATCCAGGGACTAGCACAATGAGCGCAGAGACATCAAACCTTATCAGGTTCGGGTCGTTACAGATGGTATCAGAGCGGTGTGTTGACTATAGGTCATGACCCTAGAAAATGGATTAGAGAAGGCATATGAGTGAAACTTATTTTACAACTTTTGTCTACTTAGTAGTTTTCACTAGTGTATTCATATCTTTTTGCTAATTGCCTTTTTTCAACTATAGATGTCCCTCATAGTTGTATTAGTATCATTTGAGGACTTGTTGGCAGACCACCACTATTAAGTTGAGTTTGATAAACGATTCATGGGTAGTATGATGAGATCATATCTCTCGTGGATATGACCTTAGCTGTAGGTTTTGCTTCTGTTGTGTGAATTGTTTGATTTGGGAGTTTTGTTGCTAGTGTGATGCATATGGGCAGTGTTTTCCCCTTAGATCTTTATTTTGCCTATATCCTAATCTCTACTGCAACCTAGTGATGAGTTCAAGTTTAAGCACATGCGCCAGGATCCGACAAGAAGCAAGCACAATCTTGTTGAAGGAAGAACCGTAGAGGAAGCTATAATTCATTAGTAGATGTTTTATAGTAGTTGACGCAAACCTCAGAGTTGACAGGAATAATAGCTATTTGTTTAGCATGCAGAACAAATGGATTTTCCCGAACATAGTTCAAGCACAATAGAAATTTCTGCAATGCTTGTGAGGATGCGCGAGTGTTAGAATGCGAGATTTTCTAAACCATATACAAGTTAATGATTTGGGTGCGGAGTGGATTGATCACCATGCCGACTTACTCTTATTATTCGCTTTTGTTATATGGGATGGTAATCTAGGGTGACTTACCCTATAGTAAAGTGACGACGTTGTCAAGCCTGAACCTTATAATGGTATGATATTTGACCTAGAGGCACCCATTGCCAATAGTAGGTTGTATGGTGAGAATAAAACAATACTCTTTTCATGTAGGAACCATTCTTGATGACCACCATGAGAGTATCGATATTTGTTTAGTATTGGTGCAAGACCTGTGAGCCATGAAGTTTTAGTTTATGGAAGACTGCTCTTTTGATATGGGACTCAGAATTTCAAAAGGAGTGTAAGACATATGTCTAAAGGATTTCCTCGAAGGAGTAAGATTTTTGAAGACCGATGACTCTTATTTTAAGGGTGGTATTACTCCACACTCTCGGGTGATCAATGGATATTAAAGTAAACCACGAAGCTAACTATTTTCTTTCTAGCCTCTTCGAATCTCGAGGACGAGATTCATTTTAAGGGTGGTAGATTTGTATCATCCCAAATTTTCTAAATTTGGAATGTTAATAGAATCATTCTTTTTTAACATGATTTCTATGCATATTTGAATTTTCTAAATATTCAAATCATTATTGCAAATTAAGGCAAGCTGTTGGAGTGGAGATAACATGACTTCCCTGTTATAAAAAGTTCATATTGATCAAAATATTATTTGGAGTTGACCTGATGTATTTTTTGCAATTTTATGAACTCCAACTGATTTTTAGATTTTTTATACTACTCTTTGTGTGTTCTTTATTGCATAAAATAGTTTTACAAAATTGCATTGGGGCTGGAATTATATTTCCTGTAGTATATATATTAGTAGTAGTATTTTACTGTCTGTATTAGCATTTTCTTAGGAAGTCATCTGGTATTTTACTTTTAGCCAAAACTTTTGCTGTGTAAAAATTATTTTGCCATATATTACTATTCACTGGACTGCATTGCCCAACTCCTTTTCCTCACCCACGCGCGCAGCCCAGCAAGCAGGCCGGCCCATTTCAGCATGGCACAGCAGCACACATCCCGCAGCTCTCTCCCTTCTCTATTTTTGTTTCTTCTTCCTTTTCTCTGTATTGCTGACGTGGCTGACCCACAAGTCATCTTCTCCACCAAGCCGTGTTCTTCCCGAACACTGTAGCTATCGAGCTAAACCGCGATCGAATCGATCGATTTGATCGTTCCTTGGTCCTCGCGCATGCCCACCTCCATATAGATAGTCTCCTCCCTCTTCTCGTCCGATTTTTCGCAAAACTGAGATCCCCCATGCCCGTTTCACCTCGTCCCGATCTCGCCGGAGTTCGCTGCAAGAGCTCCTGTCGACGGTCAGGTCCGTCGCTGCCGTGGGTTACCAGCGCCTCCTGTTCCCATGTACTACTCCGCTAGGTTTCCCGTATCTCCCTGACCCCTTATTTTTCTCAGGGAAACACCACATCGACCATACGGACCCCGCCCCGAAGCTTGACATCGCCAGCCGTGATTCAGCGGGTCGGTAGCGACGCTAGAACAAGCCCCGATCGTCCCGGAGGGCATTTTTGAGTTCCCCGTCGCCCGCATCACCTTTGCCGTCTTCCCTGAGACTCGGCGAGCTTCTTAGCGATCGGCATCATCGATTCCGAGCTGCCCGAGCTCATCTTCTTCAAGTCCGGCGCTGCCCTGCCCCTGTTCTCCGGTGAGCAATCCACAGTCGTCCATCGCCACTTGATCTAACAGCCCTTGTTTTATCTCTGCGAACGGGTACCGACCACGCACACCTTGACACGTGGCTGGTTACTACAGTAGCCGCAGCAGCCCAAATATCCTATTTTGGACAGATTTTCACCCAATTTTCAACTAGCTATATCTTGAAATCTGTAACTCAAAATTCACCGATTCTTTTTCCTGTGTACTCATAGTGACCAGGAGAATATTTTAGAACCAAAATTTCACATTTTTGACTAGTTCAAATTTGAATTCATACTTCAAGAGGCCATATCTTTCAAACTGTTGATCCAAATTAGTTAATTATTTTTGCATTGTGATCCTACTAGCATCTAGGTAAGATATACCTACTAATATGTCTATGTTATTGGATTTTTATTTGAATTCCTTGCTGTTTACTTTATTTTAGTGTTATGTGAATACACTTTATTTATTTGTGCCTTCGTTAATCGTATAGATTGTCCGGAGTGTGAGGACGGATCAGAATTAATCGTTAGAGTACTTCAGCACGGTTCCAGGCAAGTTTGCACTTTTGTTTTTGCTCATCCTATATTCTGCTATGCATGTGTGGTTTTATGCTATCATATATGTTTGGCCTGATATGTGTATCCCGTGTTGTCATGTTTTGGTATTGATTGTGTTATGTGATGGTGTGATCAACTTGCTATTTTAGACATGGGCATGTGTCGAGTGATCCATGAAATTGGTGATTGTTTATAGCCGTAGGCTCGGGCTAATTAAGCAGGTGAATGCGTCACTGGCAGAGCGCTCTATTGTCCCCAGAGAATGCGCCATTGACAGAGCGCACTTGAGGCAAGGTATAGTTTTCGGAATTTAAATCAAGTGATTGCGTCCTTGGCAGAGCGCTCCATTGTTCCTAGAGAATGCGACATTGACAGAGCGCACTTGAGAGACTTCTGAAGTTCTTGTCATGCCTTCTTAGAATCTTTGGGGTTATCACGGGCGAATAAATTAGACGCGGTTGTAAGTTCAGTTAGTAGAGGTAGGTGAAGACATTCTTCTCCAAACCAACTTGAGTGTATTGTTTGTCATACCTTGCATGTCGATGTAGGTTTGCTATATTATTATGTGTGATTTGTCAATACATTCAATATATTGACCCTTGTGGCTGCTACTTATCATGTTGAAGGATTTTCAGATGATCAATGAGATACAGTAGGGTCGCGAGTCTTCACTCGGCATTTTCGCCAGTGGGCATTAATGGGACACATTGTTATTTATGCTGCATTTCCGCTGTTATTATTGGATAAAGCTAGTTGTGTGCTACTCGGTTTGTAATACTTTATAAATTCTGGATCATACGTTATAGTAAATGATGCACTTGTTATTTGATATTCATATGTACTGTGTGTGCTAGCGAGTCGATCTAGGGACTAGCACAGTGAGCACAGAGACATCGAATCTTATCAGGTTCAGGTCATTACAATAGCTCCAGTTGGGAGGCTACACGGCGGCGGCAGCTCAGTCCCCGGTGTAGTGTAGTGCGCATGGCATCCCTGTTGGCAGCTGTTGCCGGGCGCCGTTGCCGCCGCACAACCGTCGAAAGCCAGGGCCCTCGCCAGCTCCGCCGCCGCGGCCCGAAGGCGGGAGGTGGCCGCCACCCCACTGCCGGCCATCACCCGCTCCGCCACTGCGGCCCGAAGGCGGGAGGTGGCCGTCGTGGCCGCCACCCCATCGTCGGCCGCAGTGGCCGCCAGCCCACCGTCGACCCAAAGGAGGGATGCGGATGTGGAGGCCCACACATGCGTCAGCGACCTTGCGCGCTACATCGAGTTCCTGCGGGAGAAGGAGGAGCGCCTCGTCGAGCATGCAAAGAGCCTTACCGCAGCCGTGGCTGCAGCACACGCCAATGCAGAGGTGAGGAATCAGGAGTTCTACGAGCAGTTCAGTCGCTTCGAGAGGGATCATCTGGAGCGGCAGTGGGCGTTCGAGCTGGCGAGCGTCGCTGAACGTGCAACAGCGGCAGGCACCGTATTGCATTTGTCCATCTCGTCGGTAGGCTCCTCCTCGTCCTCCTCCTCTGCCTCTTACTGAGCGCGCTCGGCAAAGTAGAGGCTGCCGGAAGTACCACAAAGACCCTCCATAGTAGTAGTATTTAGGGGCTATTTTGCTTAGTTCATCTGACTATAGATGTGGTGGATCTGTACAACATACTTAAAATTAGCTAGTATATATAGTTGAACTAGCTATTTCAGTACGTGGTTGGCAACAATTGGGGAAAATTTTGGTCGGTTCAGCTGTCGAGTTGAACTATTTGTATAAATTAAGAACGACTACTTAATCTATGAATGAAATCTATACTTAATTACTGAATTTTAGTTGCAAAAATTAGATAGTGCTAGTGATTTTTAGCTGCATATTTTGACAAATTGCAGTGTTACAAGGATCGACAAATGGTAATGTTACTAGATCAACAAATGTCAATCTTCCCAGTTTGACAAATGGCAACATACCCAATATGACAAATGCAAATCTTACCAAATTGTTTATACGTGCTTGCACACGGGTCATCCAAAACAACCGTTTGAGTTGAAGGGATGCACAAATCCTGCGCTACGAATTTTCCCTCCACTTAAGGGAGAAGACCATAGCTCTCACTTTGCATACACGTGTTCTATCTAAAACGTTTGCGATCAAGAGCTGCAGAAATCCTACTCGACACATTTTCTCTTGCCTTCCCGGGGAAGCTGTTGGTTTGCATACGGGTGTTCTAACTAAAACATTTGCGATCAAGAGCTGCACAAAATCCTGGTAGGCACATTTTCCATTGGCTTCCTAGGGAAGTTGTCGGTTTGCATACGGATGTTCTAACTAAAAAGTTTGTGATGAGTGTTTTATATTTAAAAACAATATTAAACTGCGGCCTGGGCGCCATTAATGGAGAGGATGCGAGCAAGGCGGGCGGCCATGGAAGTCAAAGGGCTCGCTTCCCGGTGAGCCTACGCGGCGTATAGCTTGCACCCTTCCTGGTGAGCCTCCGCATTGGAGTACAGTCGCACGCCTCCCGTTTAGTCAAGAACTCAAGCACCTGTCCGCACAGCACTTCCTAGCCATTAAAAGAGTGAGGCATGGCGTCACGTGAATGGTTAACAGAATGCACACAATTTAAATTATACAAA
This sequence comes from Triticum urartu, assembly GCF_003073215.2. Classification (NCBI taxonomy): domain Eukaryota; kingdom Viridiplantae; phylum Streptophyta; class Magnoliopsida; order Poales; family Poaceae; genus Triticum; species Triticum urartu. The sequence continues at coordinate 292,759,598 of NC_053028.1, forward strand.
ATGTTTGAAATGTTATAGTGGCGGCTATTTGTTTCAAAATGCCTTTGTTGGCTATTATTCGAGTGCGCCTTCTCTTAGAATGGACATGAAAAATACCACAGCATGTCGGATGCCATTCCATTATAGCATGCCAAGTTTCATGAATTTCAGAGAAGTTTTGGATTTACTAGAATTTAAAAAACAAAGTATCTCAACGTTTTGCCGGCAATCAACAGTGCCCTGGTGTTTGAAATTCATTCCCATTTCTTGCATGGGACCTAAGCATGCACCGCAGGACACAAATTTGATTTTTCAACCAATTTATATGCACTTGAGCATGTGCATGCAGTTCAAATTTGAATTATGCACATAAAATGCCTATAAAACCAAGTTAATGTATTAAAATGTCCAAACGAACCCCGAAAACTTCCAAAATTAAACACAACACTCATGTTGTTCTATGTTGACACTGGAAATTTTTTGAAAGCAATAAGAGGCAACAGATATCGTTTAGTCCCCAAAGGTGGCATGTTCCCTATCGAAACCATCTCGCTTGTTATGACAAGCTCTGGTTTCTGAGAAGCTTATAACCAAACCAACCCCAAATGGGACAATTTTTTTACCACGGCATGTTGATGCCCCTCCATGATAGCATGCCAAGTTTCATGAATTTCAGACGAGTTTTGGATTTACTAGAATTTAAAAACCAAGTATCTCAATGTTTGCGGCCAAGTGACGGTGGCAGGGTGTTTGAAATTCATTTCGATTTCTTGCATGGGACCTAAGCATGCACCGAAGGACACAGATTTGATTTTTCAACCCATTTATATGCACTAGAGCATGTGCATGTAGTTCAAATTTGAATTATGCACATAAAATGCCTAGAAAACCCAGTTAATGTATAAAAATGTCCAAACGAACCCTGAAAAATTCCAAAATTAAACACAACACTCCTGTTGTTCTATGTTGAGACTAGAAAATTCTTGAAAGAAATAAGAGGCAATGAATATCATTTCGTCCCCAAAGGTGGAACGTTCCCTACCGAAACCATCACGCTTGTTGTGACAAGCTCTGGTTTGTGAGAAGCTTATAACCAAACCTGCCCCAAATGGGAAAAAAATTCTTACCACAACATGTTGATGCCGCTCCATGATAGCATGCGAAGTTTCATGAATTTCAGACGAGTTTTGGATTTACTAGAATTTAAAAACCAAGTATCTCAATGCTTGCGGCCGAGTGACGGTGGCAGGGTGTTTGAAATTCATTCCCATTTCTTGCATGGGACCTAAGCATGCACCGAAGGACACAGATTTGATTTTTCAACCAACTTATATGCACTGGAGCATGTGCATGTAGTTCAAATTTGAATTATGCAAATAAAATGCCTAGAAAACCCAGTTAATGTATATAAATGTACAAACGAACCCCGAAAAATTCCAAAATTAAACACAACACTCCTGTTTGTTCTATGTTGACACTAGAAAAATTGTGAAAGCAATAAGAGGCAACGAATATCGTTTCGTCCCTAAAGGTGGCACGTTCCCTACCGAAACCATCACGCTTGTTGTGAGAAGCTCTGATTTGTGAGAAGTTTATACCCAAACCTGCCCCAAATGGGACAAAAATTTAACCACGACATGTTGATTCCGCCCCTTGATAGCATGCTAAGTTTAATGAATTTCAGACGAGTTTTGATTACTAGAATTTAAAACCAGGTATCTCAATGTTTGCGGCCGAGTGACGGTGGCAAGGAGTTTGACATTCATTCTCATTTCTTGCATGGGACCTAAGCATGCAACCAAGGACACATATTTGATTTTTCAACCAATTTATATGCACTCGAGCATGTGCATGTAGTTCAAATTTGAATTATGCACATAAAATGCCTAGAAAACCCAGTCAATGTATAAAAATGTCCAAACTAACCCCGAAACATTCCAAAATTAAACACAACACTCCTGTTGTTCTATGTTGACACAAGAAAAAATTTGAAAGCAATAAGAGGTAATGGATATCGTTTCATCCCCAAAGGTTGTGAGAAGCTCTGGTTTGTAAAAAGCTTATACCCAAACCTGCCCCAAATGGGACAACAATTTTACCATGGCATGTTGATACCGCTCCATGATAGTCTGCCAAGTTTTATGAATTTCAGACGAGTTTTGGATTACTAGAATTTAAAAACCAGGTATCTCAATGTTTGCGACCGAGTGACGGTGGCAGGGTGTTTGACATTAATTCCCATTTCTTGCATGGGATCTAAGCATGCAACCAAGGACACATATTTGATTTTTCGACCTATTTATATGCAATGACGTGGATGACCACTGCAACCAGGGAAATTCGGACCAAAATTTTTGACGTTCAAACTCATCACACACGGGTTAACCTATCTGAATCGTTTGTGATGTTCACATATCGTACACAATTCTGAATAAGGGACCGTGTCTGATGACACTTTGCGTACCATTTTTTCGCTGAAGCGATTCCAAATTTTCGGCTTCCGCAAAAATGTCTAACTCCCCGCCCACCCCCCTTACCAAAAGCCACATTTCCCCTATTTATGCCTTCCTTTCCATGTTGAAACCTTCACTCCTTGCTTGCAGCACCGCCTCCTTGCTAGCGACCCTCCTTCACGCTGCTCGACCTCCTCTATCCAGGCAGGTAATCCATATCTAAACCCAATCCTACTCCTCCTTTCACATCCCACATGCCCCGACCGCCGGCGCGACACCTACCACCCAAATCACTGACCCCTCCGCCAAATAAGCACCACCCTAAGCCATGGTGCACACAGTATAGCTAGGATCTCAAGGAGCATTTGGCAGCGGAGAAGCAAATCGCGGCCCCACGCGTGGATGAGGTCGCGATGGCTGTCATTTGTGCCGACCCCCAGATCTTGGAGGAGCACCTCGCCGTCGAGGCCACTGTCGACGCCTCGCGTGCCGACGCCACGACACGCTTGGCTGCTTTAAACGACAGTTCGTGGCGTTTTCTTGAGGCCACCTTCGGTGACTTCGACGAAGACTATGAGGTGTTTTCTCAGTGTGCACGTGCTTACCTTATCTCGAGAGCCAGCAGGTTGGTGACCGGAGCGGCTCAGGCAACTCACCACAATGACGAGGGCACCCATGATGTATTGGCCTCGCCCTCTTCCATGTCCAAGGAGCCAATCGTCATTGATATCTCCGACAATGAGGAGTAGCTTGTCTTATTAGCTCACTATAAGGACCCATGATCAGTTTGTCTGCCTTTCCTTAACAAATTCTAGTGAATTGTGCTATCTACTTTTAACATGTTCTATGTGGCATGCAATGTGGTGTTCAATTAACTGTTTGGTTCAATTATGCAAATGTGATGTTCAATTCTTCAGGGTGCAATTTTCCAAGTTGTCAAGCATGCTTGGTTTGGTTAACTATCTGATCTTCTATTAGGAGTATGTTATATTGTGTAATGTGGTGCTCAGTTAACGTTTGGTTCATTTTTTGTGGTGTTTAGTTAACTGTTTGGTTCAATTCTGCAATCCGATGTTCAATTGTTGTGGGTGCATTTTGTTATTGTATACCATGTGAGCAATAAATCAAATTTGGATGTACTAAATACATGAGAAACAAATACAATTGCTATATTTCCAAGTTGTTAAGCATGCTTGGTTTGGTTAACTGTCTCATTTTCCATTAGGACTATGTTATATTGTGCAATGTGGTGCTCAGTTAATGTTTGATTCATTTGTTGTGGTGTTTAGTTAACTATTTGGTTCAATTCTGCAATGCGATGCTCAATTGTTGTGGGTGCATTCTGTTATTGTATACCTGTCGGGGGAACGACACCTATGGGATCACCGGGGTCCCTTTTTGCTATAGTTGGCAGGCGCGAGGTTGTGCAAAGAGCGGGTCTAGAAGCCAGCACGAGGATCGTTTACCCAGGTTTGGGCCACAAGGATGCGTAATACCCTAGTCCTGCTTTGGTGTATATTTGAGTGTTCTTGAGCTCTTGAACTACCTAGGATGCGTGCGTCGTCCAAAAGGTCTGTGAGGGAGTCCTGGATTAGGGGTTCTCCGGACAGCCGGACTATATCCTTTGGCTGGACTGTTGGACTATGAAGATACAAGATTGAAGACTTCGTCCCGTGTCCAGATGGGACTCTCCTTGGCGTGGAAGGCAAGCTTGGCAATACGGATATGTAGATCTCCTCCCTTGTAACCGACTCTGTGTAACCCTAGCCCCCTCCGGTGTCTATATAAACCGGAGGGTTTAGTCCGTAGGACAACATACAATCATACCATAGGCTAGCTTCTAGGGTTTAGCCTCTACGATCTCGTGGTAGATCAACTCTTGTCATACTCATATCATCAAGATCAATCAAGCAGGACGTAGGGTATTACCTCCATCAAGAGGGCTCGAACCTGGGTAAACATCGTGTCCCCCACCTCCTGTTACCGTCCGCCTTAGACGCACAGTTCGGGACCCCCTACCCGAGATCCGCCGGTTTTGACACCGACATTGGTGCTTTCATTGAGAGTTCCACTCTGTCGTCATCATAAGGAGGGATGGCTCGTCTCGTTGTCAAGAACAACATCACCGCTGGGGGAGCCCTGGCTGTAGGACAAACTCTCCGACTAGGCGGCTTCGTCATGACCGCCCACTCGGCCGCTGCGCCGACGGTGACTTCTCGGGTCATCGAAAATAGCCTCCACATCGGCTCGAAATTCACCGAGCAGATGGATCCAATGGAGCTCTACTCTTTGAACGAGCTCTTGGATCGCATCGCCTCTCTGGGAGTCGCTACGGACTACGATCGGATTGGGCTTAAACCCGACCAAAGGGAGATTAACTGTCCCCCGGTCACCCATCAGATAGCGGTGGTGGAGGAGCAATGCGGCGATTCTTCCTCTATCCTGAGGACGAACTATGTCCGGATTCCCGAGCTCTCCGAGTCAGATACCCGTCCATGGGAGGACATCGCCCTAACCCTGAACCTAGAATCAGGCATCATACAGAACCTGTGGGGCAACATCCCGGAGCCCGAACTTCCAAGATCGGAAACTCCCCCGCCCCTGGGTCTCAGATTGGGTCAAGGTCTGGACTTAAATCCACCCACCCACCCAGATATAAACGATCTTTCCCACATTAGGCAAGAGCCCCAAGAAACAGTACATCACTATTGGGCCAGATTCCTCCTTGTAATGGACAAGGTCAAGGACTGTCGCGAGGAAGACACAATTTCGTTCTTTTGCAACAATTGCACGGACAAGGGAATCCTCAACGCCATAAGTCACCGTGACATAGCACACTTTGCTGACTTGGCGGCCATAGTGTGGAAGTACTGTGTGATGGAAAGCGACTAGAAAACCCAAACAAAATTTTGGGATAATCCGGCTCTGACAAAATCCCCAGTCCGAACTAAAAGGGTGCACTCTCATAAGTCGCCCGACTCAATTACAAAGAAGCAAAAGCCCACTACAGGGCGTGGAACCGTATTGGAGGGATGGCTTAACGGGCCCTGCAAAATTCATAGTACAGCAGATACCATACCAACACACAACTTTAGAGCATGTTGGGTACTCCGGCAGGGGGCCAAGAGCGGTGAGGATCTCCTCATTCAAAACACCGCAGAGCACCATCCCGTGGATAACAATACAGTATTGACAGTCTTCGAGACCTTCGCCTCAAATAATAGGCGTAAGCGAGCACTCTGCAGCCTTGCCGAAGTCTGCCACGTGGCAGCAATAAATCCATGGAGCAACACGGCTATCACCTTCAATGCCAATGACGAACCTAAATTCTGAACAGCCCGAGCACTAGCTGCCTTGGTCCTCAGTCCAATTGTGGATGGCTTTCGGCTTACTAAAGTGCTCACGGACGGCGGCAGCGGATTAAACCTCATTTATGAGGAGACTCTTCAAAAAATGGATATAGACAGAAACCGTATTGAGCAAAGAAGCACGACCTTCCGAGGAATCATGCCCAGTCGAGAGGCACGTTGCGCTGGGAAAATCACATTAGATGTGGTATTCGACACTCCGGAGAATTACAGGTCCGAAGATATAACATTCCAAGTGGCCCCGTTCAGTACTGGATACCACGCCCTTCTAGGGCAGGAGGCATTCACGATCTTCCAAGCCATACCCCATTACGGGTACATGAAGCTCAAAATGCCCGGGCCCAATGGAATCATCACTCCAGCTAGTGATCCGGCCATAGCACTCCGCGCCGAGAACAAAACAGCTGCACTGGCCCTCGAGGCATTATCCGAAGCCCTTGCGACAGAGGAATTAACTGCGCTGCGCTCCACAGTGGACAGGGACGACGTGATACTCGACAAAAGATCCAAGTCCACCTCTTTTAAACCAACGGACGAAATAGTCAAATTCCAAGTCCATCCAATGGACACCACAAAACAACATCCATCGGGGCACAGTTAAACCCCGCTATAGACGCCACACTACGGGAGTTCCTGCGCGAGAATTGGGACATATTCGCCTGGCATCCTTCAGACATGCCAGGAATCCCACGCAGGCTGGCTGAGCATAGCCTTAGCATTCTAAAGGGATTCAAGCCGGTCAAGTAGACTCTTCGGCGTTTCTCCGAACCTAAGCGACAAGCCATGGGAGAGGAGCTAGCCAAGTTACGGGAGGCCGGATTCATTAGAGAAATAAAACATCCGGACTGGCTAGCAAACCTGGTAATGGTACCAAAGAAGGACAAATCCTGGCGCCTATGCATCGAATTCAAGGACCTTAATAAGGTTTGCCCAAAGGATCCCTTCCCCCTCCCTCGCATCGATCAAATTATTGACGCCACCGCAGGACACGACTCATTGTGCTTCCTCGAGGCATACTCCGGTTACCACCAAATTAAGATGGCGGAGTCCGATCAAGCTGCAACGGCATTTATCACTCCATACGGCCCCTTCTATTTTAACACAATGCCCTTCGGGCTCAAAAACGCCGGCGCAACGTATCAACGCATGATTCAGACATGTCTGGAAAAGTAGATCGGAAAAACAGTGGAGGCATACGTAGACGATGTGGTCGTTAAAACCAGACACGTCGACTCCCTAATAGACGACTTGAGGCTCACGGTCGACAATCTCCGAACATACAACATTAAGCTCAATCCGGAAAAAATGCATTTTCGGCGTACCCGCCGGAAAGCTCCTGGGCTTCATCGTCGAACAGCAAGGTGAGTATTTACGACGAAGAATGCAGGAAGGTTGGGAGTAAAGAGTGACAGCTCACCCAGCTTGGAGGGTTGTACATGGAGAATCCATTCCGTGGCTTAATACGGATGAGCTCCTCTTCCTCTCCCTTGAACAAATTTGACATAATTTTTGCTAGAGCAGCAGCTGAGTCCGGTTCCTTACGCCCGCAGCGGGTGGCATCATCTTCCCCATTAAAGCTCCACATGGGGTGCCCTCGATATTGAAGTGGCTGCACCCCCCGCATTATACATATTGACATTACCTCAATTGTTTCCAGTCCTGATTGAGCCAGCACTTTTATCCGGTCCATCAGGTAAAGGACTTCTCCGTTATCTTCCTCCTGGGGGCTCCGTGGGCGCCAGCTTCGGTGTTTCTTCAAAGGAGCATTGTTGAACTCGGGAAGACCCCTCCAAATAGGATCTGGAAGGGGGACGTCCTCCATGTAAAACCACTCCGAAGGCCAGTCTTCGGACGTCTTCTTCGGGGTACCGGACAGGTATCCGGTCCCGGCGATGCGCCATATTTCGGCTCCGCCCACTTGATATATTGACCCCTCCTGTGTACGGGGCACAAGGCAGAATAGCCTCTTCCACAGCTCGAAATGAGCCTCGCAACCCAGAAACAGCTCACAAAGGGCAACATAACCAGCGATGTGTAATATGGAAGCGGGAGTGAAATTATGCAACTAGAGGCCATAAAACTCCAGGAGCCCGCGGAGGAACGGATGGATTGGAAATCCAAGTCCCCTTAGTAAGTAAGGGACAATGCATACCCGCTCCCCCTTGGAGGGATTGGGGAGGCTCTCCGCTTGCTCCCCGCCATTATAGGTGGCGAGCCCGGCTCGAACGGGGACCATATACACCGGAGGGAGAAATCCCTGGGTCTGTAACTCTACTAATTGGCTGTGCGGGACAGAACACTTCTCCCAATCACCGGGCTTAGGGCTACAGGAGCGGGAGGAGGAGCTGCGATGGCCGGCCATGTTGGAATGGATTTTTTCGAGCGCGCTCCGATGGATACATGCCGTGGGAGGATGGTGTGGTCTGGATCTAAGAATCCCTGTCTCTTTAATAGACAGTTTACTTACATGGCTAGGGTGGCAAATGTAAAGATGCCCTGGCTCCTCGCATTGGCTCGACACGTGGAAGATAGCCCTTATTGGGCACGAAAGCCAAGAAGTGCAACATTTATGGGGAGCCGGACACTACTCAACAGATATTCAGAATTTGGAGAAGAACCCGCCTTGCAATGCCGAAGACAATCTGCGCGCCGGACTCATCGTCATTGAAGCCTGGTTCGGGGGCTACTGAGGGAGTCCTGGATTAGGGGGTCTCCGGACAGCCGGACTATATCCTTTGGCCGGACTGTTGGACTATGAAGATACAAGATTGAAGACTTCGTCCCGTGTCCGGATGGGGCTCTCCTTGGCGTGGAAGGCAAGCTTAGCAATACGGATATGTAGATCTCCTCCCTTGTAACCGACTCTGTGTAACCCTAGCCGCCTCCGGTGCCTATATAAACCGGAGGGTTTAGTCCGTAGGATGACAGACAATCATACCATATGCTAGCTTCTAGGGTTTAGCCTCTACGATCTCGTGGTAGATCAACTCTTGTAATACTCATATCACCAAGATCAATCAAGCAGGACGTAGGGTATTACCTCCATCAAGAGGGCCCGAACCTGGGTAAACATCGTGTCCCCCGCCTCCTGTTACCATCCGCCTTAGACGCACAGTTCGGGACCCCCTCCCGAGATCCGCCGGTTTTGACACCGACAGTCTGAATCCTCTCTCAGTACGCTACGGGCCTCCTTTTATAGTCAAAATGGGCTACCATAGTGGCACACATGAGGTGGAAAGGTATACAGTGTACAAGCTTATCGCCTGTCATCATAGGACAAAGTGCATTCAATGCACTACTTAGGTGTCCACTTGCTTTATCGGGGGCGGTAATGAGGCCCGTCCCGTCCATCACTGCTCCGCCTTACTCCAACACGCGTCCAGGATAACGAGGCATGCAGCACCATGCAAGTTGGCAGGCTGCTGAGTTGGTGTTGTGGTAGGGTATCCACGAAGATATGCATGCCGCCACGCTGGTGCTTGGCTGGTTGGATTAGTATCCACATACTGCCACGTGGGTACTTGCTTCAGTTGTTGGGTTGGCCTCTAAGCTGGGGCGGCGATGGGGTGGCAAGGTCTTGCCGCGGTCCCACGTATATTCCTGGCAAGGATCTTGCCGGGGTTTTGTGAGCACCCCCCGGCAAGAGTCTTGCCGGGGCCTTGCGAGCGTCTTCGGCAGGGAGCCTTGCAGGGGCCTCGTGGGCATCCTCGGCAAGGAGTTTTGTGATTTTCTTGTCTTCTGGTCATCATCTAGTCTTGTGGGCTCTCTGTCTTCACAAAGATTTGCATGCCACCATGGAGGTGCCTCCCGAGCCTCGGTTCCAAAGTGGTCGATGGTGTTGGAACCCTTAAGCTCAAGGGTGGCGGCTCTACTGGTGTCGGGCAAGCTGCCCTGGCAAGGCTCTTGCCGGGGCTACGGAGGCCGCCCCGGCAAGGGCCTTGCCGGGGGAGTCCGCCTCGCCCCCCTACTCTTCACGTTTCTGGCTTGGCGTTGTTCTGGTTGTCTTTGCACTTCTGCTTCCTTCCTCTGGCCCGATAGGTGTGGCCACAGGCGCGTCTCCAACTGCCCGCGCACAAGTAAAGCGGTACAAAATAGGACCCCTCCTTTTGTGCACTGGCGGGAGCCCCCAGGCCTGGGCCATACATAAGCGCGACGCGTTGTTGGGCTAGGCCCAAAACGGTGCGCGGGCATGCGGGGCCGAGTTTTACTGCAGTAACTCCCTCGCCCGTCACACTTCCCCATGACCCGCATTGAATGCGCGACGCGGGGGTCGTGCGTGACATGGGGGTCATGCGTGGGGCGGTTGCTTCCCTCACGCGTCACATCGCAGTGAATGGTAAAGAGGCGGTCCGCGCCTTCCCCATAAGAAACAGGGAAACCGTGGGCGCGCTGCTCATTCACCCTCCGCGTCTCTCCAATTTCGGAACCGCTGTTCCTCCCCCTTCTTCCTCAAGCAAAAAGCCGAAATTGCCGCCTCCATCCGCCACCGCCGCGCCCCCATTGCCCACAACCTCCCACTGCTCCAGATTCTTCACCTCTTTCCCGGCCGCCATGGCACCCAAAACCAGTAAGGGCAAGGGAGTGGCCAAGGACGCCGAGGAGAAGGAGATGCCGGAGAGCGAGTCGGCGGTGCTTCAGACGCAGCTTGCCTTCTTCCCCTTGATGGTTGATGCGGTCCACCTCAGGGACTACTTCATGCCTCTTTGGGGGGCGAAGACGACGGGGCATCCGGCCACGCACATCATCCCCGCCGATTTTTCCAAGGCCGGCCCGAATCGGTATCCTTTCTTCGTTGACTACTTCTCCTGCGGGGTCTGCCCCCTTTCTCCGACTTTTTCAATGATGTCATGCCGTGGCGTGCATGGCCCTCTTTGCCCACATCTGCGAGGGCTTCGCCGGAATGCTTCCCAGCACAGTGCTCTTTCGCCACTACTTCTTTCCCTGTATCCAGGCGGGGAGTGCCATCTCTGGCTGCGTCACCTGGATCCCACGGCCCCAGGAGAAAGGCACGTATCCGGAGGGCGCCCAGAAGGAGAGGTGGGAAGAGTGGCGGGGCCGGTGGCTATGGATCGAGAAAGAGGATCCGCGGGAGTTCTCCCAAGTTCGTCAGAGCCCGCCAGTCCATCGCAAGGACTGGAGCGACCTCGACGCCGACGACAAGAAGCTCGCGATCGCTACTACCAGAATCCATCGCCTCACCATGTTCGGGCTCACCCTTGAGATGATTGGGGCCGATTTCATCCACCGCCGAATAGCCCCACTGCATAACAAGGGGAGGCCGGCCTGGCTCTTCAGGAACGCGACTGATATCATGAGGCTTCGCCCTGGCCTGAAGCACAACTTCATGGTGATGGGGCACGCCCATTTTTGTCAGAGGCTTTTCCAGCTCGATGTGGGTGACGACGACAGGGCCGAGAGAGCCGGCAAGGCCGCGAAGGCCGGCAAGGCTGTCAAGCAGCCTCTGTTCGGGTTGCCGGCAGGAGTGGTCCTGCTGAGCAATAACTCTCGCCAAACCGACATCATTGCCATGATGCCGTACTTCAACGCGCACGGCCTTGACCCAAAGTGGGCCGAGCCGGAGGCGGAGCAGGTGCAGGAGTTCTTCGACAGCCTGACGGAGAGGTATGTTCGCGATGAGCCACTGCTTATCAAGGACACGACCAAGGAGGAGCTAGACTACAACGCCGCCAGGGCGGCGGAGGCGGCACTCGCCAGGGAAGCTGGCAGCGTCGGCCACGTGGAGAACGAGGCCGAGGTGGCTGCGGAGGAGGAGGAGCTTGCCGGATGGGTAGAGTCTGCTGGGGAGGCCAGCAACACTGGCACCGGGGTCCCCCTCATCGAAGATGTGGACGAGGAGTCGACCGATGAAGGGGCCGGTGCTGACGACCCTCCGTTCACGGGGAGAAGGCGTGTCCTGCGGCGGGCCAGCTCTGGCGAGCCGGTCTGGCCCGGTAGAACCGAGTAGCGGCTAGAGGCCCAGGGGGAGTCCATGCGCCTGACGAGGGCCGCGGTGGCGAGGAAGGTGGTGAAGGACGCGGTGGCGAAGAAGAAGGAGACCGCCTCTTCTTCGTCCAAGCGTCGCCGGACTCCATCCCCTTCCCCTCCCCCACAGATGTGAACACGGAGGTCGTCTTCGATCTTCGGTCTCTCAGCCCAAGGAGGAAGAGGAAGGCAATGGAGGAGGAGGTGGAGGCTGAGTAAGCATCTTGCCCTTCACCATCCCCGTCCCTTCATACCGCACCGGTTTTCTTGACATGTTTTTATTCTTGCAGGGATATTGTAACGCCCCGAGATCGTTGCGCCAGGTGTCTTCCAGTATTCGCTATTGTTGCCATGTCATTTGCTTGTGTGTCGCATCTTGCCATGTCATCATGTGCATTGCATCATCATGTTTTCAAAACTTGCATCTGTTCGGGTTCCCCCAGTTCCGTCCGTTGTCCGTTCTGAGCCCAGACAAACTTGCACGTGCCCGCGGCACGTCCGAAATATTATTTTATATGTGGTCAGAAAATGTTCTCGGAATGGGTTGAAAATTGGCATGCGGTGTTGTTATGTTGTCAGTAGGTCGCCTGCCAAGTTTCCTCGCATTCGGAGTCTGTTTGACGCCTCAACGGTTAACTATAGCGGCATTATAGTCGGTCAAAACGTCGGACGTTTTCGGTCTCTAGAAACGGTTGCGGGGTTGCATTCCTCCTCTCTCTTCTTAGTCCAACCACAAACTTGACCTCGTTCGCCTAACCCCTCTTTGCATAGTGCATCGACCCCTCACACGTGTCCGAAGCTGTCCCAAACCCGACCCGCTCTGTCGTTACCAATGGATCCGGATCATCCCCAAACATCCCTAAAACATCTCCGTTTTTTTGGACTCCCTAGCCTATTTAATCTCGACCGCCCGATTACGATTGGACGGATCGAATACCCCCCCTAACCTAATCCACCAGCATTTATAACCGAGGCAACCCTAAAATCTAGGAGACCTGTCCCATCCTTCCTCCTTGCCGCCGCCACACACCACCTCCCACCTCGAGATCCACCCCGATCCACCTAGCCCCTCTCCTCATTTTCCAAACCGAACCAACTAGCATCCCCTCCTCCGATCTCCTTCATCAGCATCCCCTCCTCCATCGTCCCGCGCGCCACCTGCAAGCTCGCCGGAGACGAGCACCGCCACCAGGCCGGACTCCTGATACGTCCATTTTGCATCATGCTTTTATATCGATATTTATTGCATTATGGGCTGTTATTACACATTATGTCACAATACTTATGCCTATTCTCTCTTATTTTACAAGGTTTACATGAAGAGGGAGAATGCCGGCAACTGGGATTCTGGGTTGGAAAAGGAGCAAATATTATAGACCTATTCTGCACAGCTCCAAAAGTCCTGAAACTTCACGGAAGCTATTTCTAGAATATATAAAAAATACTGAGTGCAAGAAGTACCAGGGGGGCACACCCTGGCCACGAGGGTGGGGGGGGGGCTACCCCTTGGGCGCACCCCCTGCCTCGTGGGCCCCCTGGTGGCCCTCCGATGCCCATCTTCTGATATATGGAGTCTTTCGTCGAGAAAAAAATCATAAGAAATCTTTGGGGACGAGACTCCGCCGCCACGAGGCAGAACCTTGGCGGAACCAATCTAGGGCTTCGGCGGAGCTGTTCTGCCGGGGAAACTTCCCTCCGGGAGGGGGAAATCATCACCAACGATCCTCTCATCGGGAGGGGGTCAATCTCCATCAACATCTTCACCAGCACCATCTCATCTCAAACCCTAGTTCACCTCTTGTATCCAATCTTTGTATCCAAACCACAGATTGGTACCTGCGGGTTGCTAGTAGTGTTGATTACTCCTTGTAGTTGATGCTAGTTGGTTTACTTGGTGGAAGATCATATGTTCAGATCCATTATGCATATTAATACCCCTCTGATTATGAACATGAATATGCTTTGTGAGTAGTTACGTTTGTTCCTGAGGACATAGGAGAAGTCTTGCTATTAGTAGTCATGTGAATTTGGTATTCGTTCGATATTTTGATGAGATGTATGTTGTCATCCCTCTAGTGGTGTTATGGGAACATCGACTACATGACACTTCACCATTGTTTGGGCCTAGAGGGAGGCATTGGGAAGTAATAAGTAGATGGTGGGTTGCTAGAGTGACAGAAGATTAAACCCTAGTTTATGCGTTGCTTCGTAAGGGGCTGATTTGGATCCATATGTTTCATGCTATGGTTAGGTTTACCTTAATACTTCTGTTGTAGTTGCGGATGCTTGCAATAGGGGTTAATCATAAGTGGGATGGTTGTCCAAGTAAGGACAACACCCAAGTACCGGTCCTCCCACATATCAGATTATCAAAGTACCGAACGCGAATCATATGATCATGATGAAAACTAGCTTGACAATAATTCCCATGTGTCCTCGGGAGCACTTTCCTTCATATAAGAGTTTGTCCAGGCTTGTCCTTTTCTACAAAAAGGATTGGGCCATCTTGCTGCACCTTATTTACTTTTATTACTTGCTACTCGTTACCAATTACCTTATCACAAAACTATCTGTTACCGATAATTTCAGTGCTTGCAGAGAATACCTTGCTGAAAACCGCTTATCATTTCCTTCTGGTCCTCGTTGGATTCGACACTCTTACTTATAGAAAGGACTACGATAGATCCCCTATACTTGTGGGTCATCAAGACTCTTTTCTGGCACCGTTGCCGGGGAGTGAAGCGCCTTTGGTAGGTGGAATTTGGTAAGGAAAATTTATATAGTGTGCTGAAATTTGCTGTCACTTGTTACTATGGAAAGTAACTCTTTGAGGGGCTTGTTCGGGGTATCTTCACCTCGACCAGTAGAGAAAAGAGTTTCTCCTCAACCTACTGAACCTACTGAAAATGAAAATGTTTACTTCGAAGTTCCCTCGGGTATGATAGAGAAACTGCTAGCTAATCCTTTTGCAGGAGATGGAACATTGCATCCCTACTTACACTTAATCTATGTGGATGAAGTTTGTGGATTATTTAGGCTTGCAGGTATGCCCGAAGATGTTATCAAGAAGAAGGTCTTCCCTTTATCTTTGAAGGGAGATGCATTGACATGGTATAGGCTATGTGATGATATGGGATCATGGGACTACAAACGGTTGAAATTGGAATTCCATCAGAAGTTTTATCCTATGCATCTTGTTCATCGTGATCGTAATTATATATATTTTTTGGCCTCGCGAAGGAGAAAGCATCGCTCAAGCTTGGGGGAGGCTTAAGTCAATTTTATATTCATGC
The DNA here is from genome assembly GCF_003073215.2 of Triticum urartu. NCBI lineage: Eukaryota > Viridiplantae > Streptophyta > Magnoliopsida > Poales > Poaceae > Triticum > Triticum urartu. The sequence goes on from NC_053028.1 coordinate 292,774,673, forward strand.
CCCAATCATGAGCTCTCAAGATAAATGATTATTCAAAATTTTTATGCTCGGCTTTCTGAAAACAATCGCTCCATGCTCGATACTTCTTGTACTGGTTCCTTTATGATGAAGACTATTGAATACAAATGGAATTTATTGGAGAGAATTAAACGCAACTCTGAAGATTGGGATCTCGACGAAGGTAAGGAGTCAGGTATAACACCTAAGTTTGATTGTGTTAAATCTTTTATGGATACTGATGTTTTCCGTAAATTTAGCACTAAATATGGACTTGACTTTGAGATAGTAGCTTCTTTCTGTGAATCCTTTGCTACTCATGTTGATCTCCCTAAGGAGAAGTGGTTTAAATATAATCCTCCCATTGAAGTAAAAGTAGTTGCACCTATTAAAGTTGAAGAAAAGACTATCACTTATAATGATCCTCTTGTACCTACTGCTTATGTTGAGAAACCACCTTTCCCTGTTAGAATAAACGATCATGCTAAAGTTTCAACTATAGTCAACAAAAGTAATATTAAGACACCTAAATCACCTGAGCAAGTTAAAGTTAAACCTAATGTTGCTATGGTTAAATATCTCTTGGTCGATAATATTGATGGGCATGTTATTTACTTCTGTGATGAGACTGCTAGAATTGCTAAACCTGACGCTAAATATAAACATAGACCTGCTGTAGGCATGCCCATTATTTCTGTTAAAATAGGAGATCATTGTTATCATGGCTTGTTTGATATGGGTGCTAGTGCTAGTGCAATACCTATTTCCTTATACAAAGAAATTATGCATGATATTGCACCAGTTGAGATAGAAGGTATTGATGTTACCATTAAGCTTGCTAATAGAGATACTATTTCACCCGTTGGGATTGTTAGAGACGTTGAAGTCTTGTGTGGAAAGGTTAAATATCCTGCTGATTTTCTTGTTCTTGGTTCCCCACAAGATAGCTTTTGCCCTATTATCATTGGTAGACCCTTCTTAAATAATGTCAATGCTAAGATAGACTGCAATTAGGATATTGTTTCTGTTGTTTTAGGGGATATGTCTCATGAGTTTAATTTTGCTAAATTTCGTAGACAACCCCATGATAAAGAATTGCCTAGTAAAGATGAAATTATTGGTCTTGCTTCTATTGCCGTGCCTCCTACTGATCCATTAGAACAATATTTGTTAGACCATGAAAATGATATGTTCATGAATGAAAGAAGGGAAATAGATGAAGTATTCTTTAAACATGGACCTATTCTAAAACACAATTTGCCTGTTGAAATCCTAGGGGATCCTCCTCCACCCAAGGGTGATCCCGTGTTTGAGCTCAAACCATTACCTGATACTCTTAAATATGCTTATCTTGATGAAAAGAAAATATATCCTGTTATTATTAGTGCTAACCTTTCAGAGAAGGAGGAAGAGAGATTATTGAAAACAGAAGAAGCACCGTGCTGCTATTGGATATACTCTTGATGATCTTAAGGGCATTAGTCCCACTCAATGTCAACACAAAATAAATTTGGAGGAAGACGCCAAACCAGTTATTGATCATCAACGACGGCTGAATCCTAAGATGAAAGGAGTGGTAAGAAAAGAAATATTAAAGCTCCTTGAGACAGGTATAGTTTATCCCGTTGCTAATAGTCAGTGGGTAAGTCCTGTTCATTGTGTCCCTAAGAAGGTAGGTATTACTGTTGTTCCTAATGATAAAGATGAATTGATCCCGCAAATAATTATTATAGGTTATTGGATGGTAATTGATTTCCGCAAATTAAATAAGGCTACTAAAAAAGATAATTACCCTTTGCCCTTCATTGATCAAATGCTAGAAATATTATCCAAACATACACATTTTTGTTTTCTAGATGGTTACTCTGGCTTCTCTCAAATACCCGTGTCAGCTGATGATCAATCAAAGACCACTTTTACTTGCCCTTTCAGTACTTTTGCTTATAGACGTATGCCTTTTGGTTTATGTAATGCACCTGCTACCTTTCAAAGATGCATGATGGCTATATTCTCTGACTTTTGTGAAAATATATGTGAGGTTTTCATGGACGATTTCTCCGTTTATGGATCCTCTTTTGATGATTGCTTAAGAAACCTTGATCGAGTTTTGTAGAGATGTGAAGAAACTAATATTGTCTTGAATTGGCAGAAGTGCCACTTTATGGTTAATGAAGGTATTGTCTTGCGGCATAAAATTTCTGAAAGAGGTATTGAAGTTGACAAAGCTAAAGTTGATGCTATTGAAAAGATGCCGTGTCCCAAGGACATTAAAGGTATACGAAGCTTCCTTGGTCACGCCGGTTTTTATAGGAGGTTCATTAAAGACTTCTCAAAAATTTCTCGGCCTCTGACTAATCTATTACAAAAAGATATTCCTTTTGTCTTTGATGACGATTGCGTAGAAGCATTTGAAATATGCTAGTAAAACTATTACACATTATTTCACAAAAATCATGCTTTTATATCGATATTTATTGCATTATGGGCTGTTATTACACATTATTTCACAATACTTATGCCTATTCTCTCTTATTTTACAAGGTTTACATGAAGAGGGAGAATGCCGGCAGCTGGGATTCTGGGCTGGAAAAGGAGCAAATATTAGATACCTATTTTGCACAGCTCCAAAAGTCCTGATACTTCACGGAAGCTATTTCCAGAATATATAAAAAATACTAAGCGCAAGAAGTTCCAGAGGGGGGCCACACCCTGGCCACGATGGTGGGGGGCGCGCCCCCTGCCTCGTGGGCCCCCTGGTGGCCCTCCGATGCCCATCTTCTGCTATATGGAGTCTTTCGTCAAGAAAAAAATATCATAAGGAAGCTTTCGGGACGAGACTCCGCCGCCACTAGGCGGAACCTTGGCGGAACCAATCTAGGGCTCTGGCGGAGCTGTTCTACCGGGGAAACTTCCCTCCGGGAGGGGGAAATCATCACCATCGTCATCACCAACGATCCTCTCATCGGGAGGGGGTCAATCTCCATCAACATCTTCACCAACACCATCTCATCTCAAACCCTATTCATCTCTTATATCAAATCTTTGTATCCAAACCTCAGATTGGAACCCCTGGGTTGCTAGTAGTGTTGATTACTCCTTGTAGTTGATGCTAGTTGGTTTACTTGGTGGAAGATCATATGTTTAGATCCATTATGCATATTAATACCCCTCTGATTATGAACATGAATATGCTTTGTGAGTAGTTATGTTTGTTCCTGAGGACATGGGAGAAGTCTTGCTATTAGTAGTCATGTGAATTTGGTATTCATTCGATATTTTGATGAGATGTATGTTGTCATCCCTCTAGTGGTGTCATGTGAACGTCGACTACATGACACTTCACCATTGTTTGGGCCTAGAGGGAGGCATTGGGAAGTAATAAGTAGATGATGGGTTGCTAGAGTGACAGAAGCTTAAACCCTAGTTTATGTGTTGCTTCGTAAGGGGCCGATTTGGATCCATATGTTTCATGCTATGGTTAGGTTTACCTTAATACTTATGTTGTAGTTGCGGATGCTTGCAATAGGGGTTAATCATAAGTGGGGTGCTTGTCCAAGTAAGGACAGCACCCAAGCACCGGTCCACCCACATATCAGATTATCAAAGTACCGAACGCGAATCATATGATCGTGATGAAAACTAGCTTGACAATAATTCCCATGTGTCCTCGGGAGCGCTTTGCTTCATATAAGAGTTTGTCCAGGCTTGTCCTTTGCTACAAAAAGGATTGGGCCATCTTTCTGCACCTTATTTACTTTTATTATTTGCTACTCGTTACCAATTACCTTATCACAAAACTATCTGTTACCGATAATTTCAGTGCTTGCATAGAATACCTTGCTGAAAACTGCTTATCATTTCCTTCTACTCCTCGTTGGGTTCGACACTCTTACTTATCGAAAGGACTATGATAGATCCCCTATACTTGCGGGTCATCAACTCCCACCTCGCGCCCTCTCTTTCTTCCCTTTGTTTTTTCCTGTCTTAGCTCTCTCTCTAACGAGCCATGGCCTCCGCACCTTGCATGATGCCCTCACGAGCTCCTCCCCTGACAGATCTGGTGAGCCACATCGGATCCATCTCCTGCACCATGCAGCTCGGCGTCCCTGTGCTCCTTGTCGCCGGAACCCCCCCGCCAAGTCTCATGCCGCGCCATGGGCGCCTCCCCTACTTCGGCCTCCAAGTTCCAACGGCAAGGCCCTGCCCTGCCTCTGCTTCTTTCAAACATGGAGGAGGAACACCCGTGCCCAGTCCGTCTTCGCGCCTGCGCCGCCGTGCCCTGCATCCCTCAGCCAGCCGCCTTTGCTTCGTCTGGTTCGAGCTGGAGGAGGAGCGCCGAGCCGCAAGCCCCTGCGCCTCAAGACTCTTTCGCCGGAGCCCTGCAGTCCTCGCGCCGCCGTCCCGCATCGAGCCTTTGCGCCTCTCCGCCGCCCCGCCAAGTCCCTCTGTTGCGTCAACCGCTTGCTTCCTCTGCTTCTTTCTACATGTAGGACGACGCGCCCCTGCCTCGCGTTGACCGTGCCCCTCCTCGTCATCCCGTTTTCCCCTGCGCGAGCCGGCCCAGCAGCTCCCCTGTGCCGCGCAAGCCCCAGCACCGCTGGCCTCCTCTGCCAAGCCGGGCTGAGACCCATGGTGAGGCCACCCCAGAGCCCCTCTGTTTTTCCCTCCTGTTGGGCCAGCCAGCAGTTTCGGCCCAACGCATGTTTTTTCCCTAGGCAAATTTAGCTTTTATCCCAGGTTTTACCGTTTTACAGTAAAGTCCCTCATGTTCATACATTTAATAACTCATAGACCATGCATCATTTGTAAATGAATTATATATGTAAAGATCTTTGAATTTTGTGTAGATTAATAATTTCCAAGTTTCATGCATGTTCAAAATGTTCAAAATGCTGTTTGATTAAATTTGCTCAAATGCCATGCTAAAATGTTTTATTTCGTAACTAAATAACTGTAGCTCCATTTTAAATAAACTTTATATGTAGATGGGGTAGAAAAATGCATAGTTTAACATGGTGGCATTACTTTGCATGTTTAACAACTCTAAAATTATGTATAGGGCAGAACAGTACCAACTTTAAAATATGCACATGAGGATTTTTCCAGACTTGTTGCTTGTTGTTACGGCCTCATTTAAACTTGCCTAGATAGGTAGTTTTATTATGCTTCACCTCTTGCCATGTTTAGCAACATTTAATTTTGTTGGGTACATAACCGGGAGAGAACTAAATAAATGAATGTGGTGTTTCATCGATATGCAACTCGTTGCATATTGAGCTCCACTTAATTTGTAGTATTGTTTGTTGCACTTTGCCATGCCATGCCTCTTTAAACTGGACATGCATCATACTTGTTTGCACATCATGCCATGCTCATGTGACGGTTGTTTACTATGTTGTTTGCTTCTTTCCGGGTTGCTTCTCTCGTTAGCTTCGGTTTCATTCCGGAGTTGTGACGATCCATTCGACTACGTCCATTTGTCTTCTTCATGGTCTCATTCTTCTTCCTTGCGGGATCTCAGGCAAGATGACCATACTCTCAAAATCACTTCTATCTTTGCTTGCTAGTTAAATGCTCTATCACTATGTCGCGCTACGTACCAGTTGTTATATCATGCCTCCCATATTGCCATGTCAAGCCTCTAACCCATCTTCCTAGCAAACCGTTGTTTGGCTAAGTTACCGCTTTTGCTCAGCCCCTCTTATAGCGTTGCTAGTTGCAGGTGAAGTTGAAGTTTGTTCCATGTTAGAACATGGATATGTTGGGATATCACAATATATCTTATTTAATTAATGCATCTATATACTTGGTAAAGGGTGGAAGGCTCGGCCTTATGCCTGGTGTTTTGTTCCACTCTTCCCGCCTTAGTTTCCGTCATACTGGTGTTATGTTCCTTGATTTTGTGTTCCTTATGCGGTTGGGTGTTATGGGAACCCCTTGACAGTTTGCTTTGAATAAAACTCCTCCAGCAAGGCCCAACCTTAGTTTTACATTTGCCTAACAACCTATACCTTTCCCTTGGGTCGGCCAACCCAAGGGTCATCTTTATTTTAACCCCCCGGGCCAGTGCTTCTCTAAGTCTTGGTCTGAACTAGAGTCCTTTGCAGCGCCACCTCGGGGAAACTTGAGGGATGGTTTTAGTTGTACGGAGTGCTCATCCGGTGTGCCCTGCGAACGAGATACGTGTGATTCCTATCGGGATTGTCGGCACATCGAGCGGCTTTGCTGGTCTTGTTTTACCATTGTCGAAATGTCTTGTAACCGGGATTCCGAGACTGATCGGGTCTTTCCGGGAGAAGGAATATCCTTCATTAACCATGAGAGCTTGTGATGGGCTAAGTTGGGACACCCCTATAGGGTATAAACTTTTCGAAAGATGTCTGTGTCAAAATCGGCGGATCTCGGGTAGGGGGTCTCGAACTGTGCGTCTAAGGCGGATGGTAACAGGAGGCGGGGGACACGATGTTTACCCAGATTCGGGCCCTCTCGATGGAGGTAATACCCTACGTCCTGCTTGATTTTGATTATATGAGTATTACAAGAGTTGATCTACCACGAGATCATAGAGGCTAAACCCTAGAAGCCAGCCTATGGTATGATTGTTGTTGTCCTACGGACTAAACCCTCCGATTTATATAGACACCGGAGGGGGCTAGGGTTACACAGAGTCAGTTACAAGGGAGGAGATCTACATATCCGTATTGCCAAGCTTGCCTTCCACGCCAAGGAGAGTCCCATCCGGACACGGGACGAAGTCTTCAATCTTGTATCTTCATACTCCAATAGTCTGGCCAAAGGATATAGTCCGGCTGTCCGAAGACCCCCTAATCCTGGACTCCCTCAGTAGCCCCTGAACCAGGCTTCAATGACGATGAGTCTAGCGCGCAGATTTGTCTTCGGCATTGCAAGGCGGGTTCCCCCTCCGAATACTCCATAGAAGATATTGAACACAAGGATAGTGTCCGGCTCTGCAAAACAAGTTCCACATACCACCATAGAGAGAATATTTCCACAAATCTAACCTGCTGACATGTTTAGCAACATGACATTATGCCATGGCCCGGTCATTATTCGAACCGTGTTTCTCAACCAGCACTGCATGTATTGCGAGGTGGTTTTCTAGACACGTCTTGTCGAAGCAGAGATCGTGTCCCCCTTATTACAGGATTCTCATCAATACGGACATGGGTAACCCAATCGTGCCTGTTGGTATGACTCCTCGATTTTAGGCAAGTCCCAAACGGCCACAAGGAGGACGCTTGATATTCACCCTCTTTATAAAGAGGCCAAGGCCTATCCTTTTTTCCCTCTTGTGCTCAATCGAATCCTTCCCCCGCCTCGAGTTCCAACACCCAAGGCTCAGGTCAGGCGCTTCAGACCTTCAACCATGTCCGGATCCAACCTTCAAGGTTGGTGGATGCCTTCCTCTGTCATAGAGGAAGACATCAAGAAGCTAAGAGAGGCCAGGTATTTGACCGGCAAAATCTGGCACAGGCTGCCTGCTCGAGGGCAGGTCATTCCCACTCCCGAACCCGGCGAGAGCGTTGTATTCATCTCTCACTTCCTCCCAGGGCTAGGCCTCCCTCTGGATCCCTTTGTTAGGGGGCTCATGTTCTATTATGGGCTGGATTTCCATGACCTAGCCCCGGATTCCCTCCTTCACATCTCGTCGTTCATCGTCGTGTGTGAGGCCTTCCTCCGCATTACCCCACACTTCGGCCTGTGGATCAAGACCTTCAATGTGAAGCCTAAGATGATCGAGGGACGACACGCAGAGTGCGGAGGTGCCGTAATAAGCAGAAGCGCTGATGTTCCATGGCCAGAGGGTTCCTTCCCAGAGGTGTCCAGTTTATGGCAGCCGGAGTGGTTTTATATCACAGCTCCCCGGAGTGCCAAGTGGGTAGCCTCCCCTGCCTTTCGCTCGGGCCCCCCATCACAACTGACGTCATGGATCAACAAGGGGCTGAACTGGGGGCCAGTAAATGATGTGCCGATATTGCAGAGTCGCATCTGAGATCTCCTCGAGAGAGATATCAGCCTGGTTACAGTAATGCAATTCATGCTAGTTCGTCGAGTCCCGCCTTGCAAACGTCGACCCCTCCGCATGTGGGAATTCAACCCGGAAGGACCGCGAACTATTCATCACTTCCTCGGCATGACGCTCGAAGAGATGTACAAATTGTTCTTCAGACCATAAATAAAGTGTACGGACATCACAGAGGATGCGGGTCTGAGCTGTAATCGCCCAGATATCAAGTAAGTAATCCCGTTGCCAAACACGCTTGTCTTTTTATTTATCAAAACATCATTCTGAAAAGTCACTCTTTGACCAGGACTGGGTAACAAAGGCGAAGATGATCAGGTGTTCGACCCCCCTTCCCGAAGGCTCAGTAAATCCAGTACTGGCCAGAATGCTCGAGCCGGCGCCTTATCAGGCGCCCTCAGGGGAAGATAAAGGGGGGAATAAAGAGGCTCAAAGCAGGCCTCACTCATCATTCATCCAAACCAGGGGAATTAGCACCTCCGCGAAGGAGGACAACCAGGGAGAAGAATATGAAATTCCTTCTCCCCAAGGAAGGAAGAGGACCACCTCTGAAGACCCGGAAACAAAGGTCTCCAAACGGGGGAAGCAATCTTCGCCAGAGGGTCCTGTTGCCACACAGTTCCCGCAAGGGGATCAGCCCTCTACCGAGCTGTAAGTAAACAAAAAGTACCTGATAGTAAAAATATCCTACATTACTTCTGAAGACAATAACCGAAGCATATATCTTGTAGTTCGGATCGTAGCCCTTCTCGACAGAGTTTGTCTTCGGGAGATCTTCTTCCGGAGATGATGGAGAGCAAAACACCTCCCCATGCCACCCCGCCTCATGAGGCGGGTGACCCTGAAGTGTCGTCGCGGAGGGTTTCTTCTGATCCGCCAAGGCCAGAGGGTAATCCTTCGGCCTACCGAAGTCCTCAGTATTCAACTCCTAAAGAGAGCAACAAAAAGAGTCCAGAACCGTCCGGTGTGCGATTGGGCGCACTGAAGGATCTTCTGGAGCAAGCGGCCATCTCAAAAGCGCACCGTACACTAATGGGTACGGTAATTGAGAGGATTTCATCTGCCGAAAGCGGATTGCATGAAGCTTTAATGAGTCTGCTGAATGGCTTTGAGGTACGTGAAATAGTGTATGTTTTTGATGGTACCACACACATTAGGTGTGCCCTATGCAGATAGTAGCCCCTGAGACTCTGGTTGCTATCGAGAACGGCGGCAAACAGAGGATCATAGTCCCAGGAATAATCAGGCCGCCTTCATATGCAAGTGGCGGAAGGTCCGGTGGCTAGCCGGACTGGTGAGGTTGCCGAGCTGAAGCGGCAACTTGATGCAGCAGATGCCGACATCGTGCTTGTCAACAAGCGGCTCGACGAGGCACAGGGTATGTGATTTCTCTGGTGATCAACAGATAGTAAGAGGAGCATGATGCTAGTATCTTTAATATGTTGTGACTGCAGATGGAGCTGCCACCGTGGAGACCTTTCGGGCGGAACTTGCCCGAGCCAAGGAACAAGCCGGGAATAGTGATGCGGCCACTCTAAGGGCGGTCGAAGAGCTGAGAGCCGAACAGGATGCGCATTGCCAAAGCAAAGAAAAAATAGCCAAGATGGCCGCTGAGTTGAAAGATGCCGCCGACCGTTACCAGCTTCTTGAAAAAGAAAGCCGAGTGAAGGCGACGGACCTGGAGAAGGCCATGGTAGCAGCCAAGGAAGCCTGTTCTAAAATTAGGGCGGCGAAGGAGGAGCTACGTCAAGCTGGAGATATCACTACTGGGAAGCCCTTTTTGTTGCGGACAAAGTTCGGAGATCCAAAGTATGCAGACGCGTACATGGATTTGGCAGCAAGTGCTGCTGATGCGGCCGAGTACTTCAAGGATCAAGAAGATCGTGAAGTGGAAAAGCTGTTCTGGTCACAGTTCCATGTTCCAGTGCATCCGCTGTTGCTGAATGAGCGCATGGCCGAATGGGCCGAGCTCCATAGGTTGTTCAGGCTTGCCATGAGGTCTGTTGTGGATCATCTGTGGCTGGAAGGGCCAAGGCCGAATAGTTATTATAGTTTAGTGCAACAGTTCCTTGGTGTTGTGCCGCACATCGACGCTATGAAGAGGTCGGCGTGCATAGAGGGTGCGCGTATGGCACTTGCCCGTGTCAAGACATACTGGACAGAGATGGAGGCCACCGCTATTGTAACCCAGAGTTGGGCCGTAGGCCGAGTATCTGCCGAGCACTACTTTGAAGAAGTCCTTGATGGCGCTCGTTCGATAGAGGCTCAGTGCTCGAAGAATATTATGTTCTAGTGACATGTATTCCCATTGTAAAAACAATGTTTTATTGAATTATGAAGGCTGTGTTTATACTTTTGCTTGAAAGTATTATGATGCCTCCTGTGCGGCCGTTTATGTATATATGTATATAACCTGAAAGTTTGCAGTCGTCGGCTTCAGCCCCCACGCATATAATGCGGGGGTGTTCGCAAAAAACACGTATTCACACTTGATCCAATGTCTTGGTCCATTAAGGAGGTGGTAGCGCAGCGAACGAGGCAATCAGACTATATTGCTTTAACACTTTCACTTAGCCATAGGAGTTTGACGGCGGGACTATTATATAGCCCCTGGTACCTCCGCGCTCGTCCGAATACGGTGCGCGTACGTACATGACCGGGAAACGGCCCTTCGTTAATGTGGAGGAATCCCAAATATTCCGCTAGGTCATCGAGTGGTTGACCAGTCTCGCGCTTTATCATGACAGTCAGTTTTCAGCTTCTCTACTGAGGTGCTCATCCGGATGAACCAGAGCACAATCGCAGTAGTTCTCCCGGTGCCGCCTTAGCCGATAGAGCAGAACGTAAGGCAGCAAAACACGGGAGCCGGGCAAACCCAACATTTGACCAAAGACATGATTCGAAGCTGATGCATATAAGGCCAAACTCGCGACGCCGAACACTCCCTAAGGTATTCGGTCTTTATAACATATGCCGGGCAGAACAATGCCCTTAATAATAAACCCCAAGTGTCCAGGTACGTGCAATATTCTGATGTGGTGAAATGCCAATAACGTCAGCATCCTTCTTGGTTGTATTGAGTATCCGGAGGATGTGAACAACAAGAGACAGTAAAAAAGGTTTACGCAGGGTCTTAATCGGAAAAGAAACCTTTGAGCGGGTCCCTGCTGCACGTCTGCGCATGTGTCTTCGTTGTGCCGTGTCCTGGACAGATGTAGCACGATTGTCATCTATAAAAGAGAAGAACTTAGGTGAAAGTTGTCATGCCAAAAAAATTGGTTATTCTCGATAAACCATTAAAATTCAAGATAAGTCAAGTTGAGCCGAACTAGCCCTGATTACACGCAGGAAGCCCTTGGTACCGTCTATGAGGGTTTAACCATCAAACAAATCTCAGGTATATCTAGTGATGCATCGGACTCGTCTAACCGTGTCCGTGGTCTTGACAACCTGTCATTTATTCTGGTTGGTGAGGCCATCTAGTGCTCGGCTGTTAAAGCCGCCGCACGTTCTTCCGCGCGTAGAGAACGGTCAATATTTCCACTAACCGTGATGGTGCCACGTGGACCGGGCATCTTAAGCTTGAGAGAAGCGTAATGCTGTATTGCATTAAAACGAGCGAAAGCCGCTCTTTCGAGTAGTGCTTGATAGCCGCTTCGGAATGGAGCGATGTTGAAGGTTAACTTTTCGCTTCGGAATGTGGCTGATTTTTGTCGGGTCTATCCCCATTTCGCAGACTGTGTCCTGATATATCAGATTAAGACTATTGCTTCCGTCCATAAGGACTCGTGTGAGATGGTGAGTGTCGTGTTCTCCACAGGGACTAGGCGACTGCAACGATGCTCGGATAAAGCTAGGTGACAGAATTCAGATTATGAATGCAAGAAAATAAACCTACACTAAACAAGGTTGTTCCTGGAGATCATTGACAAAGAAAACGACAATCAGCAAAGGGAGATTCAGATTTTACTCAATATATTTTTGGTATTTTCATTATACTTGAGAATCTAAAACACTAACACAAAGGGAAATAATATGACAAGGACACATATGTAACTATCAAGCATATGACAGGAGGAAGAAACAAGCTAATATGACAGGGACAAAATTGCATCACAACACAAACAATTGTAGTAGGCATATATCACAAACATTTATCTCACAAGAACTTGAGCTAATACATGGACTACGAATCTGAATATATTTCTGTAGAAAAGGGAACACATCGGTGACAATACACACATGAACTGGAATTAAAAGACACAGGGTGAACTCACACATGAGCTAGCAGACCACTAATTCATAGATCAAATTAAACATACCAAATGTTTTCCAAAGCAACTAGACATCAACTAGTCAGAACACATAATAAGATGCACCATATTATACAAGTACGAAACTGAACTTATCAGGTTGCAAGATCTTATCAAATCTGAATATTACATGTACTACACATCTCAAATTTTACAGAAATTTCAGAGAAGAGAGGGAGAAAGAGATATAGCAGTAGCAAGATTGAGGAGAGAGCAGCAACAAAGGGAGGTTGAGAGAGAGAGAGATTCAGCGGAAGGTGTTGAAGAAGGAGAAGCAGCCGACAGAAAGTGAAGGAGAAGAAAGGAAGCATAGGCGTGGGGGAAGCAGCATCAAGATTGAAGAAAGAGGAGCAGAAAGGACGTGAGGATGGGGAGCAGCAACAGTTTTGGGGATAGAAGAAGAGAAGCAGCAGGAGATTGGAGAAGGAGCAGCAGAGATCGGGCGCAAGCAGAGCAGCATCAGGGACGTGGGAAGAGCATCAACAGTGTGGGGATGGTCGCGCGGGGCACCAGGCACCTCGTCTGGTCGAGCGCGCGAGCGTGGGGTGGAGGCGCGGTGGTGATGCGATGGCTCTGGTGGCTGGATGGATGGGCGGTGTGTGCTGGCGGCGGCGTGGGGATGGATTGATGCTGGTGGATGCTGGTGATGGAGCGGTGGCGCGCCGCCACGCCAGCCTGGCCGCGGCGGCGGCCGGTGGTGGAGAAGGTGGGGTGAGGGGGAGAGAGGTGTAGCTAGGCCCGAAGGGGATCGAGGGCCACCCTAGGGATTTTGACCCCTCTCGATCAGATCTGCCACTTCGCACTTTTGCCCTCCTTCTATCTTCTTCCTTCCCAAGTAGATCCCCTCTCTTCTATAGTAAGCCCCTCTAGTTACTTCTTGTCGTCACACACAAGCCCTTCTCTCTTCTCGTTATCCACATAGTAGAAATCTTGATGATTATAGTGCCTTTGCGCACTTTTCTGCAAAATAAAGAAGTCACTAGTCAACATGCTCTTTCATGAATATCATCAAATATTAAATATCTCATAGCAAGAATTGATGGTCAGAACTCAATAAATGGTATATTTCTATGCCTAAATTATGTATATGAAATGTGCTTATCAGATGGTATCCATTTATTATTGGGTCTAACACCAAGGCAGCCAATCCTTCATGCCGGATGCTTGTCGGGTGATCCCTGCGATCAAAAGTGATCGGGTAGGCCAACCAGGGGTTGAACTTAGGGGTGATGGGCTCTACAGCGCGTATGTCTCAGAGTGCATGTTTGCTTCTCCTCTTCGTCACGTGGATCATGTTTACTGTTTTAACCTCTAGTGGAAATTTTTTCTGTCCTTCAGTGCTTTGCTGGCGAGGTTCGTCCTTGTCTTCGCTTGGTGTCTCCCTCCCCTTGTGTTTGGCGTTTAGCTTACCGGCCTACTTGAAGACCCAACATTCTCTGTGGGTGTGATTTGCAGGTTTATCGGGGGTGCCATGAATTTGACATAGTTTTTCTAGAATCTTGTTTAGGCTGGACAGTCCATCTCTGCTGCCTTTGAAAGGTTTTTTCCGCTGACCTGGTAGAGAGCCCCTGAATCCGGCGTTTACCGCTGTACTATCTGGGCTATCTTCTTTATTTCGATGCTTGTTTTTACTGTGTCGCGGTTTTCCATTGCCATCCTTGACTTCGGATGTGCTTGGGTCGCTGGTGCTACTGCGGGCTAACCAGCTATCTTCGCCCGCGCAAAAGCGGGTCATGAAGCTTGTCAGGGCTGCCATTGTTCTCAGTTTTTCTTGGCCGAGGTGTCTGGCGAGCCATTCGTCTCAGACGCTGTGCTTGAAAGCTGCTAAGGCTTCGGCGTCCGGGCAGTCGACGATTTGGTTCTTCTTAGTGAGGAACCTGTTCCAAGGATTTCGGGCTGACTCTCTGGGCTGTTGAATTATATGACTTAAATCGTCTGCATCCGGAGGTTGGATATAGGTCCCTTGAAAATTAGGCCGAAAAGCATCCTCTAGCTCCTCCCAACTTCCAATTGAGTTTTCGGGCAGGCTTTTCAGCCAGTGCCGAGCTGGTCCTTTAAGCTTGAGGGGCAAGTACTTGATGGCGTGGAGATCGTCTCCGCGAGCCATATGGATATGGAGGATAAAGTCCTCAATCCAGACCCCAGGGTCTGTGGTCCCGTCGTACGCCTCTATGTTCACTGGTTTGAATCCTTCTGAAAATTTGTGGTCCAGTACCACATCGGTGCAACATAGGGGGTGTGAGGCACCCCTGTATTTGGAGGTATCATGGCGTCCGGACGGTTGTAGTATTCGGTTTTGATTTTGTGCCGGAGCGCGCTTCCTAGATCAATAGATGGATCTGGTCATACTGGATTTTTGGCAGAAGTCATCACGTAGATCGTGTGTTGACTTGTGGCACCCCGGCTCAGAGCGACCGGTTTACAATGCATTGCCAGCCCAGAGACCATGTCTTCTGGAAACACACAACATCTTGGTACAGAAAACAACCGCTTTATTGATGCTAGCGGAACAGAGTTTATATTACAACAGATGTCGAGGGCAAGTGGCACACCCGGTGCGGCTGAACAATATGTACAATATTTAGTGAACATAAAGGGGCCTCGATCAGGACAACTATGTGGCAGCTGAATAACGTCGTAGCGGAAGCTTCATATCATAGGGACACCGATGTGGACACGATCTAGACTCGAGCAGCGCTCCTCTCCAACGAGACTTTCCTGAAATCTGGCATAACATGCCAGGTCAGTACATTGAATGTACTTGCAAGCTCACAACAGGCATAATCATAATGGCAAACAATATCATGATACTTAACCAAGTATTAATAATGCAAAGTTCATAACTTAGTGTGCAAATTTTATTAAACTTTGACTCATGGTGGGACCTACTACGAGGTGTCCGTGACCGTGGACTCGGCTATCGATAGATTATACACTCTGCAGAGGTAGCACACTGTACCCACACCATGGAACCCATGGCCTCGCACTCCCATTCGGTGGACCAACGACATTCCGATAAAACCCTTCCATTGCCATGACACTCTCCCGGCCACTCCGACCCAATCCCCAACGGGCTAGTCCTGGGTGGCCCCGTGTTTACCAAAGACACACCGACCACCATCGTGGCCAAAACAATCCCACTCGGGGACCCGGTACCATAATCTCAACAACGGGCACACAAGGTTATGCCTGCTTACCGGGCCAGGGTGAGCACGACAAAACCTTCCCTAGTTGGAGGCACCGACCAGAGGCAATGTCAATGGACCGAATCAAGGCCTTCCCCAAAAGGCAAATGTGGCTGCACTGGGAAAACTCGATTCAGCGGCACCATGACCCAGTCAACATTATATTAAAGTTGAGTTATAATCAGGTTCAACTTAAGATGAAAATGACCGGTGTCATAGAATGCCATGAAATGCAAAACGACACATGCATCACTTAATATTGAAAAAGACCGATTGTCATCCGTATACACACTAAGCATAAACATCAACAACTCATATTACTTTGCTGATCAATATAACTCACATATTAACCATAATATTTTGTAGCAAGTTTTGAAATTTTCTCATGCAAGAACGTAACTCCGATTAATTTCTCACGTGAATAATAAAGATTTTCCGACAAACAATTCCTAATTTCTTTCCCATCCAAGTTAGGTTCAAACATTCTGCAAGTCAAGTAAAATGACTAAACAAGTACTTAACCGAATATTTTCTTAGCAATTTTTTATCATTTTATTTAAGGCAAGAGAATAACTTTAAATAATTACTAACATGCATAACAAAATCATTACTATCATCACCACAAATAAATCTTAACTTGGCTCTCCCAACTAAACTAATTTCAACATTCTGTAAATCAAGCATAATAACTCACAAACATTTAACAGAATAAAAATAACACCATAGTTATTTAAATGCATGGATTAATCATTTAATTCAAGTAAGAAAATCACAAATATTGAAATGACACCATGAAAATGTTGCTGTGGCTTGCCTTAGTGCAGATGAGGTTCACAAGCCTTCTGGTGATCCTCAAGACAAGCCTGACCCTTTGAAAATAAATTTAAACACAAAAAGCAAATATCAAGAACACTTCTGAAAATCACCAGAAATTCTAAACAGCTCAGAAAAATCTCATCTTTGGTGAGCTACTAGATTTATTTTTAAAGAACACAATGCAAAAAGAATTAATTCATATGGACTTATGGTTGAAGAGTTATAACTGTTTGAAGCTCTCTGGAATTTAATTGATTTTGAATTTAAATAAACAACTGGGGGGGTGTGACGTCGAAGGCGTAAAACCTCAGGGCGCCACCACTCATACCGCTTCGCGTGCGTACAGAGTGGCTGACTAGCGGGCCCCGCTAGTCAGGTGGGGGAAGCGGGAGAAGGAAACAGAGGAGGCCACGGCTTCGCCGGAGCTCTTGCCTGCGACGAGGGCTTCTTGGCCAAAACGAGAGGGGGGGGGGATTTAGAGAGGGGACGGTGGCGCACCTGCCCGTACCCATAGCGTGCCTAGGGGTGGTCGGATGGCGTCAGAATCAAGCTCGTAAGCGGAGGCAGAACACGGTGGTTGCCGAGTTGAGGAAGACGGCGAACGGAGGCCACTCCAGGGGCTCCAAGCGGGCGAGACGGCCTCACCGGAGAGAGGCGGAGGCCCTGGAGGGGTCGCCCAGGACTGGGAGGGGCTGGAGCTACCAAGGCGACCAGAGGGGATCACCGGCAAGCTCGAGCTTAGGGACGGTGGCCTGAGGCCTGCCCGGCCGGGCTCCGGCTTCCTACGCGATTGTGGAGTATGTGGGAGTGCTGGATGGTGCTCAAGGAGGCTGGGGGTGGCTCCATTTATAGGCGAGCGGCGAGGGGGTTTCGGGCTCCGCCGGTGGACACCTGTCCACGGCGCCTGGCGACGAGCGGTGTCAGTGAGAGGGGGAGAAGGCGACACAGGTCACGCGGCAACTGTGGCCGGATGGAGACGAGCACAGGATCGAGGGGAAGGCGACGAGCACAGTGCGCTCCGCACTGTTGGGCTGGCCGGACCTTGCCCGTGCTCGTTGCGGCGAGCTCCGGCATCGGCGAGCACCAGAGGGAGGTTAATGGCGTTGAGACAAAGATGGTGGCGCGGTTTGGCACGCTAGGGCAGGAAAGGGAAGCGAGCACGCGCGAAGAGAGCGCTCAATGACACTCAGAGCACGTCGACACGCATGCCAACACCCCTGGACGAACGTGGTCACTGCGTGAACTATGACATCAGGCCGGTCTAAGCATAAACTTCATGTCTAGCATGTTGTTCGTGGTAGTTTTGAGTGTTACCACGATTTGGTTTGGATCCAGGTGTAGTAGAGAGGTTTTTACAAGCCAGGTAAGTTTCTGATCAGTAACTTTGAATAGTTACTGTGGTCAAACGGCTGGGAGTTAGAGGCTGTGCTTTGGAGGCTAGTCATGAGTTACTAAGGTAGAGATGCACAAGAAAGTTCAGGTCAAAAGGAGCGAGTAAAATGGTAGTTGCTGTAGAATCCACCATTTCTGTCCAGAACAGAAAATATTTTCTGTAGCAAAAATATTCCAAAAAATGATGAAATATTTTTGCTCAGGGAGGTGCCCTAGGGTTCACAGAATATTTATGAATTATCTCAGATTTTTCTAAGCCATAAAAATTAGGGTTGCTTTGAAGCAAACTGATCTGGCTAGGGTTTTTGAGAGAAAATGAATATTTTTCATTTAATAAAAAATATTCCAAAGATTATTTTGGGGTGGATCAGAAGAGAAATGATGATTTAGGAGGGAAGGGGGCACTTGGGTGAAAGCCAAGGATGCCTAAGTGTTAAAGTCCATATGAAAAGATTCGAAAACTCCAAGTTTCAGAAAATTTTCAAATGAAGATCAATCAAATAAGAGAGGGCAAAAACCAGGCTGTCACAAACCTCCCCCACTTAGAATGAATCTCGTCCTCGAGATTCGGTTGCTTGGGAAAACCACTCTGGATACCGATCCTTTAGGAATTCTTCCCGCTCCCAAGTTGCTTCTGATTCTGTGTGATGCTCCCACTGAACCTTGAAAATTTTTCTGACTTTACTGCGAGTGACCCTTTCCATTTGATCCAAAATTTTAAACGGTCTCTCTTCATAAGTTAAATCTTTTGCCAACTCTATCTCAGCCATAGCAGTCCTTTTCTCAGGCGGGGATATGCATCATCTCAATTGCGAAACATGAAACACGTCGTGCACATCTGCCAATTCAGGGGTAGTTCCAGTTGATATGCAACAGTACCCACTCGAGACATAATCGGGAATGGACCAATAAATCTGGGGGCCAGCTTTCCACGAGTCTGAAATCTCCTGACTCCTTTCATAGGAGTGACTTGGAGGTATACGTGCTCTCTGGGCTCAAAACTAACCTGCCGGTGCTTTGCATCATAATAACTCTTCTGTCGAGATTTGGCCAATTACAGTCTATCTCTGATTTCCTTAACTAGTTTCTCAGCTTCCATCATGAGATCCGTTTCGAAGATACGGCTATCTCCAGTTTGGGACCAATTTAAAGGAGTGCGGCACTTACGGCCATACAGAGCTTCATATGGGGACATCTTTAGACTGGTCTGGAAACTGTTGTTATAAGAAAACTCGGCATAAGGCAAGCAATCTTACCATTTAGCTCCCTTGGCTAGCACACAGGCCCGCAACATATCTTCGAGTATTTGATTTACCTGCTCTGTCTGTCCATCTGTCTGAGGATGATAGGCAGTACTATATTTCAGCGCTGTCCCCAAGGCTTGATGGAGACGGGACCAAAAAGCGGAGGTAAACAAGGAACCTCGGTCGGAAGTGATAGTTCGGGGTACTCCATGCAGACTGACTATTCGGGATACATACAGCTGTGCGAGTTGATTTGCTCTGTATCTGGTGCTGATCGGGATGAAGTGAGCAACCTTGGTTAGGGTGTCTACTATAACCCATATTGCATCTTTGTCTCGCTGAGTCTTAGGCAATCCTGTAATGAAATCCATACAAACGTCATCCCATTTCCACTGTGAAACCGACAGTGGTTAGAGGAGTCCGGCTGGCTTCTGATGCTCTGCCTTCACCTTGTTGCATATGTCGCAACAGGCTACGAAATAGGCAATGTCTTTCTTCATCCCATCCCACCAGAATATTTGTCTAAGATCCTCATACATTTTTGTACCTCCCGGTGAATGGAATATGAGGATTCGTGTGCTTCTGACAGGATTTTCTTCTTCAAGTTCGGTTGATTGGGCACACAAATTCGTCCAGGGAATCAGAGGGTAGCGAATTTGTCTTGGAGAAATCAGGGGCCTGATCTGCCATCAGGCTCTTGGAACGTCTTTGTAGCTTGGCGTCTGTGGACTGGGCCTTGCGGATCTCCATCTCAAGTGTGGGCGTAACTTCCAAAATATTAGCGAGGCCAGCATCCACTATGATCAAGTTGAGCTGAGCGATCTCCTCTTGGAGTTCGGGAGGCAATGATCTCAAGATGACATTTAAGCCGACGGGCTTTCGACTGAGTGCATCTGCAACCACGTTGGCCTTACCCGGGTGGTAATTTATTCCAAGGTCGTAATCCTTGACCAACTCTAGCCATCTTCGCTGACGGAGATTTAGGTCTGGCTAAGTGAAGATGTACTTGAGACTTTTGTGGTTGGTAAAACTTTGGCACTTTTTCCAATGAGGTAGTGTCTCCAAATTTTTAATGCATGAACCACCGCAGCCAATTCCAAATCATGAGTAGGATAATTTCCCTCATGGGGTCGTAGCTGTCGCGATGCATATGCTACTACCTTGCTGTCTTGCATAAGCACGCAACAAATACCTTGCCTGGAGGCATCGTAGTACACATCAAAGCTGCGATAAATGTCTGGAAGAGTCAATACAGGTGCGGTTGTCAGACGTATATTCAGCTCATTAAAACTCTTCTCACAATCCTCCGTCCACTTAAACTTCTTATCCTTTTTGAGCAGCTCCGTCATGGGTTTAGCAATTTTTGAAAACCCTTCAATAAAACGACGATAATATCCAGCTAATCCGAGGAAACTCCGGATCTGCGTCACAGTCGTGGGCGGTACCCAATCGAGCACATCCTTTACTTTGCTCGGGTCCACGGCTATACCTTCGGCGGATAGTACATATCTGAGAAATCCAACTTGCTTGAGCCAAAATTCGCATTTACTGAATTTGGCGTATAGCTGATGGTCGCGGAGTCGTTGCAGCATTGCTCGGAGGTGATCCTTGTGCTCTTCTTCACCCTTGGAGTAAATGAGGATGTCATCGATGAAGACTACCACGAATTTGTCGAGGAAGTCCCTGAATACTTTGTTCATCATATGCATGAAGAAAGCAGGGGCATTGGTGAGACCAAAGGACATCACGGTATATTCATAAAGACCGTACCGAGTAGCGAATGCGGTCTTAGGAATATCCTCCTTTTTAATCTTGAGCTGATGATATCCGGTCCGTAAATCGATTTTAGAGAATACCTTAGCCCCACTGAGCTGATCAAACAGATCATCAATCCTTGGCAACGGATATTTATTTTTGATGGTGACCTCATTCAGCTGGCGGTAATCTACGCACATGCGGAGACTACCATCCTTTTTGTCCACGAAAATAGCAGGTGATCCCCATGGTGAAGAGCTGGGATGAATATAACCTTTCTGGAGCAATTCATCAAGCTGTTTCTTTAGCTCCACTAATTCTGATGAGGGCATCCGGTAATACTTCTTGTATAACGGTGTAGTTCCGGGCACAAGATCTATTGCAAACTCCAGTTCCCGATCTGGTGGCATGCTTGGCAGTTCTTCTGGAAATACATCAGGGTACTCGCTGACCACAGGAATAAATTCCAATTCATCCACATCCGTGCAAACCAATTCTTGTTTGGGTATATTCTTGCGAGCATAGAGTTTGGTAGACTGCCCATTCAGACTGGTCAAAGTGACTTCTCGGGTTGCACAGTTTATGCAAACTTGATACTTGGTCAGCCAATTCATACCCAATACAATATCCAACTTTTCAGATTCAATGATTATCAGAGAGGTTGGAAAGTAGACTCCGTTGATATTGATTTCCAGATCATGGCAGACCAAATTGCTCTTGATTACAGATCCCGGGGTTTGTACCAGCATGTTTTTGCCCAAAAGCATGCAAGGAAAGTTGTTTTGGGCAGCAAAACTCCAAGAAATAAAAGAATGGGAAGCCCCAGAGTCAAATAAAATTATGGCAGGCATGTCATTAACAGAGAACATACCAATGACGACTTCTGGCTTCTCTTGGGCTTCATCGGTGGAGATATGATGCACGTGCCCAGTGAAGTTTTGCTGGGTTGGCCATGACTCCATAAAGTTGACTTGTGGCCTGCTTAGGGCATTCATCGTGTTGTTCTTGGGGCATTGCCTGGCATAATGCCCGTTCTGCCCATAATTGAAGCAAGAATTATTGCGCTGACGCTCCTCATGTGTTGGGTTGGTCACGACATTCTTGACTTGAGTGGTGGTCTTGTTAACATTCTACTGCCAATTTGGCTTATATTCCACCTGAGTCTGCTGCCAGGTACGAGCCTTTTGCGCGTGTTGCCCATCCTTCTTTTGCTCAAACTTACGCTTGTTGTTGTTGTTGTTGTTAACAGGCCTATTATCTACTATAAGCTTGTTCTCCCATTTGGCAATGAAAGCCTTGTTCACCAAAGTTTGGAAATCTGGGAAATCAAGCATACTGAGAGTACACCGGATTTGCGGATTTAGGCCTCCAAGAAATCTGCCGATCTTCCTTTCTTCGGTGGCCACGTCATAAAGAGAGTAACGGGCCAGATGATTGAATTTTTGCAAATATTCTGCCACAGAATGATTTCCTTAGACGAGTGCGAGAAATTCACGTTGCTTGGTCTTCATAAGTCCCGCAGGGATATGATATTTTCGGAACTGGTCTTTAAACCTTTCCCAAGTGATTTCCTCATCAACCGGCCACATGGCTTTTGTATTTTCCCACCATATGGCAACCGCGCCTTCAAGATAATGAGTTTCAAATGGAACTTTATCATTTTCTTCAGTACGAGCAATCTCAAGCTTTTTCTCAATGGTGCGCAACTAATCGTCTACATCCAATGGGTCAACAATCTGACTGAAACTGGGTGGCTTGGTCCATTGAAAATCTGACAGCTTTGAGTGATGACCGTTCTGATTTCCATTCTGTCCAACCATAGCTTGCACACTTTTTAATATTTCAATCAGATCATTGTTCCTTCTTTCCTCAAACATACGCAGAATTTGCTCGGTGGAGGGCAGATTTGGCGGTGGAGGTGGTGGCGGAACGTATGGTTCGAGAGAATGTCCTGCCTGTCGTGCGGAACGACGAACAGGGGTTCCCTCATGAACGTTGCTACTGCTGCCTCCCCGCGTCATCCTATTGTGGATTTTCCCAAGACAACACAATCGAGATGAGAAACATCCAAGAATAAAATTGGGGAAAAGCCAGTGACAAATCCCGGAAGAAAACAAAAGAGCGAAGAAAATATGGCGAATAAAGTCTCGACATAATTATACATAGACTCATACATGAAAGATAAACAACATGACTGGTTCAACTACTCTCATACATGCAACAAAACATCATAACTCGTACGACTACATCCGTACATCATCCAGACGACTGCGAAGACTGGAAGATACTACTACTCTGCTAGTGCTGCGGCGTCCTCCCCTGAAGCGGTCTCGGATCCCGAACTGATGTGGTTAACGGAAACCTCTGGGTTAAACATAATACGACGGCGCTGCCTCGAGGGCTCTCCCTCAGGGGCAGGGGTAGGATGAAGCATCGGGGCTGCAGGAGTAGCGAGAAGTGAGACCCACTCGACAGGAGTACGGAGAGGGTTCATGGCCGAGACGCCCGTGCTACTCGGAGGAGTAACCGGCGAAATAGGGGAGCTAGAGCTGACGGGAATATAAGGGGTAAATCCCAGAGAAGATGGAGTACTGGAGGATCTAGAAGTGACTAAAGTAGGGGCTAAAGTAGTACGGGCACGAGTCAGCTCTCGAGCCAGCTCGTGGATAATGAGATAGCTAGCAGTGACATAACGAGCAAGGTGGCTAGCAACACTATCAGAGTCCGGATCAATGAGAGGGAAACGGACACGACCGTTGTCGTGCAGAGATAGGTAGTAATAGAAACCTAGGTGGTTCTGCATTCGGACCTCGTTGTAGCGAAGCTCGACAAGGACCTTGAATGCAGCAAACTGGATAGCCCGAGAAGCGGTGGAGGAGTAACCGCTCCAAGAAGTACGAGTGTAAGAGCTGGAATCGGAACTAGTGCGCAGAGTGACCACTGCGTGATACTCATACACGGAATCAGCTAGAAGCTCCCGGTACACACGATAGTCTGGGAAGTCTCCGAGAGGGTACAGCCGACGCCACACGTTGCGAAGGAGGTGCGGTGACGTGTACGACATCAGCTGCAACTGGCACGGATACGGTACCGGAGCCATCTACACCCACAACCATTAGCAGGTTAGCATAAAACATATAAACCATATGCATGCAACACAACAATCAACATAAATTACAACCGGCACTAAACTTAAACGCGTATCTAACATCTAGCTAACACGTCGCAGTCTAGCGTGGCCTACAGTCAGCGCAGCTCTGATACCAAGCATTGTGGCACCCCGACTCAGAGCGACCGGTTTACCATGCATTGCCAGCCTAGAGACCATGTCTTCTGGCAACACACAACATCTTGGTATAGAAGACAACCGCTTTATTGATGCTAGTGGAACAGAGTTTATATTACAACAGATGTCGAGGCCAAGCGACACACCCGGTGCGGCTGAACAATATGTACATTATTTAGTGAACATAAAGGGGCCTCGATCAGGACAACTACGTGGCAGCGGAATAACGTCGTAGCAAAAGCTCCATATCACAGAGACACCGATGTGGACACGATCTAGACTCAAGCAGCGCTCCTCTCCAACGAGACTTTCCTGAAATCTGGCATGACACGCCAGGTCAGTACATTGAATGTACTTGCAAGCTCACAACAGGCATAATCATAATGGCAAACAATATCATGATACTTAACCAAGTATTAATAATGCAACACTACATGTAAAACATGCTGTGATCATGCTCAAGCGTCCCTTGGGACAACTTACCAACCGCGATCATTCCCGGATCACAGACAAACCACCAACGTGGTCATAACAAGAGTAACTCGTGATCCTTACGGCGATCACAACCACGACCAATATCTAGTCCCGAATATCTCGATGGCCTTTCTGCCATCCTCAATAATTCAAAGTTCATAGCTTAGTGTGCAAATTTTATTAAACGTTGACTCATGGTGGGACCTACTACGAGGTGTCCGTGACCGTGGACTCGGCTATTGATAGATTATACACTCTGCAAAGGTAGCACACTGTACCCACACCACGGAACCCATGGCCTCGCACTCCCATTCGGGTGGACCAACAGCATTCCGACAAAACCCTTCCATTGCCATGACACTCTCCCAGCCACTCCGACCCAATCCCCAACGGGCTAGTCCTGGGTGGCCCCGTGTCTACCAAAGACACCGACCACCGTCGTGGCCAAAACAATCCCACTCGGGGACTCGGTACCATAATCTCAACAACGGGCACACAAGGTTATGCCTGCTTACCGGGCCAGGGTGAGCACGACACAACCTTCCCTAGTTGGAGGCACCGACTAGAGGCAATGTCAAATGACCGAATCAAGACCTTCCCAAAAAGGCAAATGTGGCTGCACTGGGAAAACTCGATTCAGCGGCACCATGACCCAGTCAACATTATATTCAAGTTGAGTTATAATTAGGTTCAACTTAAGATGAAAATGACCGGTGTCATAGCATGCCATGCAATGCAAAACTACACATGCATCACTTAATATTGAAAAAGACCGATTGTCATCCGTATACACACTAAGCATAAACATCAACAACTCATATTACTTTGCTGATCAATATAACTCACATATTAACCATAATATTTTGTAGCAAGTTTTAAAATGTTCTCATGCAAGAACGTAACTCCGATTAATTTCTCACATGAATAATAAAGATTTTCAATTTCTCACGTGAATAATAAAGATTTTCCCACAAACAATTCCTAATTTCTTTCCCATCCAAGTTAGGTTCAAACATTCTGCAAGTCAAGTAAAATGACTAAACAAGTACTTAACAGAATATTTTGTTAGCCAATTTTTATCATTTTATTCAAGGCAAGAGAATAACTTTAAATAATTACTAGCATGCATAACAAAATCATTACTATCATCACGACAAATAAATCTTAACTTGGCTCTCCCAACTAAACTAATTTCAACATTATGTAAATCAAGCATAATAACTCACAAACATTTAACAGAATAAAAATAACACCATAGTTATTTAAATTCATGGATTAATCATTTAATTCAAGTAAGAAAATCACAAATATTGAAATGACACCATGAAAATGTTGCTATGGCTTGCCTTAGTGCAGATGAGGTTCACAAGCCTTCTGGTGATCCTCAAGACAAGCCTCACCCTCTGAAAATAAATTCAAACACAAAAAGTAAATATCAAGAACACTTCTGAAAATCACCAGAAATTCTAAGCAGCTCAGAAAAATCTCATCTTTGGTGAGCTGCTAGATTTCTTTTTAAAGAACACAATGCAAAAAGAATCAATTCATTTGGACTTATGGTTGAAGAGTTATAACTGTTTGAAGCGCTCTGGAATTTAAATGATTTTGAATTTAAATAAACAGCTGAGGGCGGGGGGTGACGTCGTAGGCGTAAAACCTCAGGTCGCCACCACTCGTACTGCTTCACGCGTGTACAGAGTGGCTGACTAGCGGGCCCCGCTAGTCAGGTGGGGGAAGGGGGAGAAGGAAACAGAGGAGGCCGTGGCTTCGCCGGAGCTCTCGCCGGCGACGAGGGCTTCTTGGCCAACACGAGAGGGGAGGATTTAGAGAGGGGAAGGTGGCGCACCTGCCCGTACCCGTAGCATGGCTAGGGGTGGTCGGACGACGTCGGAATCAAGCTCGTAAGCGGAGGCAGAAGACGGTGGTTGCCGGAGTTGAGGAAGACGGCGAACAGAGGCCACTCCAGGGGCTCCAAGCGGGCGAGACGGCCTCACCGGAGAGAGGCGGAGGCACTGGAGGGGTCGCCCAGGACTGGGAGGGGCTGGAGCTACCGAGGCGACCAGAGGGGATCGCCGGCAAGCTCGAGCTCGGGGACGGCGGCCCGAGGCCTGCCCGGCCGGGCTCCGGCTTCCTACACGATTGTGGATTGTGTGGGAGTGTTGGATGGTGCTCGAGGAGGCTGGGGGTGGCTCCATTTATAGGCAAGCGGTGAGGGGGTTTCGGGCTCCGCTGTTGGACACCTGTCCACGGCGCCCGATGACGAGCGGCATCAGTGAGAGGGGGAGAAGGCGACGCAGGTCACGCGGCAACTCTGGCCGGACGGAGACGAGCACATGATCGAGGGGAAGGCGACGAGCATAGTGCGCTCCGCACTGTTGGGCTGGCCAGACCTTGCCCGTGCTCACTGCGGCGAGCTCTGGCATGGGCGAGCGCCAGAGGGAGGTTAATGGCGTTGAGACGAAGATGGTGGCGCGGTTTGGCACACTCGGGCAGGCGAGGGAAGCGAGCACGCGCGAACAGAGCGCTCGGCGGCACTCAGAGCGCGTCGACACGCATGTCAACACCCCTGGACGAACGTGGTCACCGCGTGAACTATGACATCAGGCCGATCTAAGCATAAACTTCATGTCTGGCATGTTGTTCGTGGTAGTTTTGAGTGTTACCACGATTTGGTTTGGATCCAGGTGCAGTAGAGAGGTTTTTACAAGCCAGGTAAGTTTCTGATCAGTAACTTTGAACAGTTACTATGGTCAAACGGCTGGGAGTTAGAGGCTGTGCTTTGGAGGCTAGTCATGAGTTACTAAGGTAAAGATGCACAAGAAAGTTCAGGTCAAAAGGAGCAAGTAAAATGGTAGTTGCTGTAGAAACCACCATTTCTATCCATAACATAAAATATTTTCTGTAGCAAAAATATTCCAAAAAGTGATGAAATATTTTTGCTCAGGGAGGTGCCCTAGGGTTCACAGAATATTTGTGAATTATCTCAGATTTTTCTGAGCCATAAAAATTGGGGTTGCTTTGAAGCAAACTGATTTGGCTAGGGTTTTTGAGAGAAAATGAATATTTTTCATTTACTAAAAAATATTCCAAAGATTATTTTGGGGTGGATCAGAAGATAAATGATGATTTAGGAGGGAAGTGGGGCACTTGGGTGAAAGCCAAGGATGCCTAAGTGTTAAAGTCCATATGAAAAGATTCAAAAACTCCAAGTTTCAGAAAATTTTCAAATGAAGATCAATCAAATAAGAGAGGGCAAAAACCAGGCTGTCACATGACTTATGTGCGGCCTTGTTAGCCTTTCTATCGCGGCCACAAGGTGGTTGATCTGGCCGGTTGGCCGTTTTATTTTTCGGCTGTGTGGGCTCTACGGCCTCATCGTCGAATTCAGGTAATAGCTTTCGCTTTGGATAGCTCTTTGTGTGGTAACTTCCACCATATATTTCTTCGTTGTCGAGCACTTTGTTCCACCTGCTGTTGAGCGTATTTTGTGCGGCATTAAGCCTTTGCTTCTGCTTCTTCAGACTCCTCGCTGTGGCAATAAGCCTTCTACAGATGTTCTCTTGTTCCAAGTGCGTTTTCGGGATGATGTGTGCATCTTCGTCCGGGCTGTTTTCCTCCCTAGAGGGGGGTTGATGAGGTTTTATCCCCGTCGTCGCCATGTTCGGACATCGGATCCGTACTATGTTCGCCGTTTGCAGTTTCATCGTGCTATGTCGCTGGGTCAATGTGGTCGTCGTTTCCTCTGGAGTTGACTGGAGTGTTATTTTCTCTTGCGTTGTTATTGCTGGTTTTGCTATGGCGAGACTTAGAGCGGCGCCGCTGACATCGGCGCTTGGGTTGCTTTTTGGAGGGGTCATCCTCCGCTGTCTTGTCGTCATTGCCTTCTTTGGGTGTATCCATCATGTATATGTCATGTGATGAGTTGGCGGTCCAGCGCCGTGTGGGCAGTGGTTCCTTTTCGTCTCCTGCATCGTCGTCCATACCATCGATGTCTTCGGAGTCGAAGTCGAGCATGTCGGTTAAATCGTCGACAGTGGCTACTAAGTGGGTGGTGGGTGGGCAACGAATTTGTTCGTCGTCCGCATCCCATTCTAGCCGGACATAGTTCGGCCAAGGCTCTCCTGACAAAGAGAGGGACCTTAATGAATTTAGCACATCGCCGAAAGGCTAGTGCTGAAAGATATCCGCGGAGGTAAACTCCATGATCGGTGCCCAATCAGATTCGATGGGCACGGATGCAGGCGATTCGGAGCCCGTGGCCGGGGACGAATCCAATGGTTCGGCAACACGGCTCTCGTAAGGGGTGAGGTCAGTATCCGGCTCCATCGCCACTGAGAGTGCGGCCTCCACGGCGGGGTCTATCCACCCGTCCTTCGGATGGCACAATTTGCTCCGGATTGAAGACCAGAGTAGTTGCAGGTGTGATCTCCCGAACGTTGTCCGACGGTAGAGCTAAATCATGCTCGTCACGATCATGCGGCGCACCTGACATGGGCTCGAATCCGTCGAAGATCAAGTCTCCGCGGATGTCGGAACTGTAGTTTAAGTTTCCAAACCTGACTTGACAGCCAGGGGCGTATCTCTCCATCTGCTATAGATGGCCAAACGAGTTGGCCCGCAGTGCGAAGCCGCCGAATACGAAGATCTGTCCGGGAAGGAAAACCTCACCTTGGACCACATCGTTACCGATGATCGAAGGAGCCATCAAGCCTTACATTGACGGCACAGTGGAACTCTCAATGAAAGCACCAATGTCGGTGTCAAAACCGGCGGATCTCGGGTAGGGGGTCCCGAACTGTGCGTCTAAGGCGGATGGTAACAGGAGGCGGGGGACACGATGTTTACCCAGGTTCGGGCCCTCTCGATGGAGGTAATACCCTACGTCCTGCTTGATTGATCTTGATGATATGAGTATTACAAGAGTTGATCTACCACGAGATCGTAGAGGCTAAACCCTAGAAGCTAGCCTATGGTATGATTGTTGTTGTCCTATGGACTAAACCCTCCGGTTTATATAGACACCGGAGGGGGCTAGGGTTACACAGAGTCGGTTACAAGGGAGGAGATTTACATATCCGTATTACCAAGCTTGCCTTCCATGCCAAGGAGAGTCCCATCCGGACAGAGGACGAAGTCTTCAATCTTGCATCTTCATAATCCTATAGTCCGGCCAAAGAATATAGTCCGGCTGTCTGGAGACCCCCTAATCCAGGACTCCCTCAAGAGCCGTGCCCGCAGTTATGTGGCAGATGGGAATTTGTTAATGTCCGGTTGTAGAGAACTTGACACTTGACTTAATTAAAATGCATCAATCGCGTGTGTAGCCGTGATAGTCTCTTTTCGGCAGAGTCCAGGAAGTGAACACAGTTCTTGTGTTATGATTGTGCGTAAGTAGTTTCAGGATCACTTCTTGATCACTTCTAGCTGCTCGACCGCTGCGTTGCTTCTCTTCTCGCTCTTATTTGCGTATGTTAGCCACCATATGTGCTTAGTGCTTGCTGCAGCTCCACCTCATTACCCTATCCTACCCATAAGCTTAAATAGTCTTGATCTCGCGGGTGTGAGATTGCTGAGTCCTCATGACTCACAGATACTTCCTAACAGTTGCAGGTGCCGATGATACCAGTGCAGGTGACGCAACCGAGCTCAAGTGGGGGCTCAATGAAGATCTTGGTCGTTGTCATGTGTCTTTTCTGGTTGATCAGTAGTGGAGCCAAGTTGGGACGATCGGGGATCTAGCATTTGGGGTTATCTTATTTTATTTTGGTTCCATAGCCGGACCTTTGATTGTACTCTGGATGATGTATGTTTAACTTGTTATTTGTGTGAAGTGGCGATTGTAAGCCAACTCTTTATCCCTTTCTTATTCAGTACATGGGATTGTGTGAAGATTACCCCTCTTGCGACAAAACCACCATGCGGTTATGCCTCTAAGTCGTGCCTCGACACGTGGGAGATATAGCTGCATCGTGGGTGTTACAGATATGGAGACCCTGTCCCAGAGGGCGGCGAAGAAGGCCAAGGCCTCGACAGGTGGAAAGCCAATGGCGGGTACTTCGCGTACGCCGTTGTTGGTGGAGAGCAGCCCGGACAGCAGTCCCCGGAGCAGCCCCCGCTCCAGCCCCCAGCGTAAGCTCATCGCTCACTCCTCCACTGTTGAACATTGGGGGCGTGAATCCTTGATGCTGACCTTTCCAGGTTCGCAGGAGAAGAACGGCGACAGGAGGAGTCGCTGAGGGCCACCCCCAACACGCCGCCCCCTCGACTACGCCGCCCCGAGGGGCGTCCCCGGCGAGGGCATCCACCACCGAGCCCACTCATATGGAGGAGGAGACGAACTTGGGTGCCGGGGGCTCTTCCCCGGCAACAAATGCTGGAGGCGTGGGTGCTACTTCTTCCCAGCTTGAAGCAGGTAAGTCGTTTTCTTTCCGTCCTTGCTCTTTATTTTTCTTATTGAACCTTGACCTTGGCCCTGACTCATCCTCTCTGCCTGGTATCCAGATCCTCCCTTAGCAGACCAGGGGGACATCGACACCGTTATCGGGGTGTTCGCCAGGGATGCCGAGGCCGAGGCCAACAAGGTCGCCGCCGAGGAGGCTGCCAAGACCGACGTTGAAGGGGCCGCCAAGGAGCCTGCTGGGGAGGCCGGCAAGGCCGGTGCTGAGGAGGGGGTGGTTGACGACCAACCTTCCTCCTCTGCTGTCTCCTGCTCGAGAAAGTACTTGAAGGTGGGCGACGACCTATTCGTCCATCTTCCAGGAACGGCAATGTAACGCCCCGAGTCCGTTGTGCCAGGTGTCTTCCAGTTTTTCACTGTTGTTGCCTTGTCATTTGTTTGCATGTTGCATTTTTGCCATGTCATCATCCGCATTGCATCATCATGTTTTCAAACTTGCATCCGTCTGGGTTCCCCCGTTCCTTCCGTTGTCCATCCTGAGCCCAGACACACTCGCACGCACCCGCGGCACGTCCGAAATAGTATTTTATAAGTGGGAGGAAAATGTTCTTGGAATGGGTTGAAAGTTGGCATGCGGTGTTGTTTTGTTGTAGGTAGGCCGCCTGTCATGTTTCATCGCATTCGGAGTCCGTTTGACGCCCCAACCATTAAACTATAGCGGCAGTATAGCCGGTCAAACGTCGGACGTTTTCGGTCTCCGGAAACGGTTGCCGGGTTGCATTCCTCCTCTCTCTTCTCAGTCCACTACCAGCCCACCTAGGCCTACCTATCCTCCCTCTCGATCAGATCCACCGGTCGCGATCGGAGGCTCCGAAAATCCCTCCAAACGCCCCTCTTTATCTTTCGTCTTTTGTCAAATCCCTCGCGCGTCCAAAAGCTGCCCCGAACCCGAACCGCTCAGTCGTGACAATTGGGTCCAGATCGTCCCCAAACATCCCTAAAATGTCTTCGTTTCTTTGTTTGGACGCCCTAGTCTATTTATCCGGGGTTGTCCGATTAAAATCGGAGGGACCAAATGCCTCTATCAAAATCCACTTGCGATTTATATAAGACCACCACCTACCAAATCAACCTAACCCTAGAATCTAGGATGGCTGTCCCATCCATACCTCCTCCCCGCCGCCACTCCACCTCGATCCTCGGGATTCATCCCGGACCAACCAGCGAGCCCCTCCTCCTGCTTTGATCCCTGAAGGGATCGAAAGAGCTGCCGCCGCCTCGTCACCTCCCATGCCTCTCGACCCCCGTCTCCTCTGCAAGCATCTCGCCGGAGCACCGAATCAGGCATGCCTTCTCCCTTCCCTCTCGTTCTCCTGTCTCCTTTCGTAGCTCTCTCTCATGTCGTCTCTCTCTCCCTTTCTTTTCACTTTAGGAGGCTTCTGCACCATGGCATCAAATGAAACTTTGTAGCCGCCATTCCCGGTGCCTCCCACGGAGCTCCTTGCAGCCTTCCGTCCGCTCCGTCTCATGTCGGACCTCACCGGTGAGACCCCGACCGCCGCACGCCCTTGATTCTCTCTCTTATGCCCTCTGACCTCCCCTGCTCTTCCCTCTCCTCTTTTGAACAAGGAGCAGGACCACTTCATCCATGGCGCCGCCCTCACCTCATCTTGATCCAGGGGATTCGAACGCCAAGTACTTGCCGTCCAGGAGCTCCAACCTCGCCCTACCACATCCCTGGTGGGATCCCGACCAGCCGGAACTCGTCTGCTTTGCCCGCACGATCCCTCATCTGCCTGCGTCCTCTGCTTCTTCCAGGACCCCACCTCGTCTCCGCCCAATCTACTGCGAGCTACCTCTGGTTGGAGCTCCATCACCTCCCTAGCCCCGGATCTGGCGATCGCTGATACGTCTCCAACGTATCTATAATTTTTGATTGCTCCATGCTATATTATCTACTGTTTTGGACTATATTGGGCTTCATTTTCCACTTTTATATTATTTTTGGGACTAACCTATTAACCGGAGCCCCAGCCCAGAATTGCTGTTTTTTTGCCTATTTCAGTGTTTCGAAGAAACAGAATATCAAACGGAGTCCAAACAGAAAAATCCTTTTTGGAACGTGATTTTCTTCTCGGATAAGACCCAGGAGACTTGGACCCTACTCCAAGAAGTACCGGAGGCGGTCATGAGGAGGGTAGGGAGCGCGCCCCCCTGCAGGGCGCGCCCCCTGCCTCGTGGGCCCCTCGGTGCTCCACCGACGTACTCCTTCCTCCTATATATACCCACGTACCCCCAAACGATCAGAACAGGAGCCAAAAACCTAATTCCACCACCGCAACTTTCTTTATCCACGAGATCCCATCTTGGGGCCTGTTCCGGAGCTCCGCCGGAGAGGGCCGTCATCACGGAGGGCTTCTACATCATCATAGCCCCTCCGATGAAGTGTGAGTAGTTTACCTCAGACCTTCGGGTCCATAGTTAGTAGCTAGATGGCTTCTTCTCTCTTTTTGGATCTCAATACAATGTTCTCCCCCTCTCTTGTGGAGATCTATTCGATGTAATCTTCTTCTTTTGCGGTGTGTTTGTTGAGATCGATGAATTGTGGGTTTATGATCAAGTCTATCTATGAACAATATTTGAATCTTCTCTGAATTCTTTTATGTATGATTGGTTATCTTTGCAAGTCTCTTCGAATTATCCGTTTGGTTTGGCCAACTAGATTGGTAGTTCTTGCCATGGGAGAAGTGCTTAGCTTTGGGTTCGATCTTGCGGTGTTCTTTCCCAGTGACAGAAGGGGCAGCAATACACGTATTGTATCGTTGCCATCGAGGATAACAACATGGGGTTTATTTCATATTGCATGAATTTATCTCTCTACATCATGTCATCTTGCTTAAAGCGTTACTCTGTTTTTAACTTATAAATACTCTAGATGCATGCTGGATAGTGGTCGATGAGTGGAGTAATAGTAGTAGATGCAGAATCGTTTCGATCTACTTGTCATGGACGTGATGCCTATATACATGATCATGCCTAGATATTCTCATAACTATGCTCAATTCTGTCAATTGCTCAACAGTAATTTGTTCACCCACCGTAGAAAACTTATGCTCTCGAGAGAAGCCACTAGTGAAACCTATGGCCCCCGGGTCTATTCTCATCATATCAATCTCCATCACTTTTATATTGTTTTGCTATTTACTTTGCTTTTACTTTTTTACTTTGCATCTTTATATCAAAAATACCAAAAATATTCTATCTATAAGATCTCACTCTCGTAAGTGACCGTGAAGGGCTTGACAACCCCTAATCGCGTTGGTTGCGGGTAGCTATTGCTTTGTGCAGGTACGAGGGACTTGAGTGTGGGCTCCTACTGGATTGATACCTTGGTTCTCAAAACTGAGGGAAATACTTACGCTACTCTGCTGCATCATCCCTTCCTCTTCGGGGAAAACCAATGCAAGCTCAAGACGTAGCAATCGCCTCCTGTTCCCATCGCTCCGCCGTGCGCCAAGTCCCCGCTACCGCCGTCGAGCCCTGCTTCTGCCCCGCCTGCTCGTCTCTGTACGCGAGGAAAATGAACGCTGACTACGCGCATTGACTGCGCCTCGTCTGCGAGCGACCGCCAGTGGGCTCTAGGTCCAACCGGCCCAGCGCCTCCCTTGCCGGCCTCTCTTTCACTAAACGGGCCAGGCCCAATGTGAGGCCACCCCCAGTGCCTTTTTTCCTTCTGGTGGGCTAGTAGTTTCGGCCCTCTTTTGTTTTTTTTCTATCAGCGAATTTCCTAATTAACCAGTGCACTGCATATTTACAGTTTGGACCCTAAACTTCATGCATTTAATAACTCTTGAAATATGCATCATATGTAAAAACTCCAAATATGTAACTTGCTTAGAATTTTGTGTATATTAATAATTTGCATCTTTCATCCATGTTAAAAATGTTAAACTTGCGGTTTGCATTGTTTTGCTATAATGCCATGCTAAAATGTTTTATTTCATAACTAAATAACCGTAGCTCCAAATTTAATAAACTTTATATGTAAATCGGGTAGAAAAATACCTAGTTTAACATGGTGCTTTCATCTTGCATGTTTAACAACTCTAAAATATGGTTTAGGGCAGAACAGTACCAAATCTAATATATGCTCATGAGGATTTACCGGAATTGTTGTTTGTTGTTCCGGCCTCATTTAAACTTGTTTTGATAGGTAGTTTCCATATGCTTCACCTCTTGCTATGTTAATCAACATTTAATATTGTTGGGTACAAAAACGAGATTGAACTAAATAATGGAATGTGGTGTTTTGTCAATATGCATCCCGATGCATATTGAGCTCCACTTAACTTGCAGTGTTGTTTGTGCACTTTGCCATGCCATGCATTTCTAAATCGGACATGCATCATACTTGGTTGAGCCATGCCATGTTTATGTGCTTGGTTGTTTACCATGTTGTTTGCTTCTTTCCGGTGTTGCTTCTTCGGGTTAGTTCCGATAACGTCGCGTTTGTGAGGATCCGTTCGACTACGTCCGTTTGTCTTCTTCTTGGACTCGTTCTTCTTCCTTGCGGGATTTCAGGAAAGATGACCATACCCTTGAAATCACTTCTATGTTTGCTTTCTAGTTGATTGCTCTATTGCTATGCCGCGATACCTATCACTTGCTATATCATGCCTCCCATATTGCCATGTCAAGCCTCTAACCCACCTTTCCTAGCAAACCGTTGTTTGGCTATCTTACCACTTTGCTCAGCCCCTCTTATAGCGTTGCTAGTTGCAGGTGAAGATGAAGTCTATTCCATGTTGGAACATGGATATTGTTGGGATATCATTATTATATCTTGTTTACTTTAATGCACCTATATACTTGGTAAAGGGTGGAAGGCTCGGCCTTATGCCTGGTGTTTTGTTCCACTCTTGCCGCCCTAGTTTCCGTCATACCGGTGTTATGTTCCTTGATTTTGCGTTCCTTACGCGGTTGGGTGTTATGGGAACCCCTTGACAGTTTGCTTTGAATAAATCTCCTCCAGCAATGCCCAACCTTGGTTTTACATTTTCCTAACAACCTATCACCTTCCCTCGGGTTCTGCAGACTCAAGGGTCATCTTTATTTTAACCCCCCAGGCCAGTGCTTGTCTAAGTGTTGGTCCGAACCAGAGCCACTTGCGGCGCCACCTCAAGCAAACTTGAGGGCTGGTTTTAGCTGTACGTAGTGTTCATCCGGTGTTGCCCTGAGAACGAGATATGTGCAGCTCCTATCAGGATGTCGGCGCACCGGGCGGTCTTGTTGGTCTTGTTTTACCATTGTCGAAATGTCTTGTAACCGGGATTCCGAGTCTGATCAGGTCTTCTCGGGAGAAGGAATATCCTTCGTTGACCATGAGAACTTGTGATGCGCTAAGTTGGGACACCCCTGCAGGGTTTTGAACTTTCGAAAGCCATGCCCGCGGTTATGTGGCAGATGGGAATTTGTTAATGTCCGGTTGTAGAGAACTTGACACTTGACTTAATTAAAATACATCAACCGCGTGTGTAGCCGTGATGGTCTCTTCTCGGTGGAGTCCGGGAAGTGAACACGGTTCTTGTGTTATGCTTGAACGTAAGTAATTTTAGGATCACTTCTTGATCACTTATAGCTACTCGACCGTGCGTTGCTTCTCTTCTCGCTCTTATTTGCATAAGTTAGCCACCATATATGCTTAGTGCTTGCTGCAGCTCCACCTCACTACCCTTTCCCTACCCATAAGCTTAAATAGTCTTGATCTCGCGGGTGTGAGATTGCTGAGTCCTCGTGGCTCACAGATACTTCCAAACAGTTGCAGGTGCCGATGATACCAGTGCAGGTGACGCAACCCAGCTCAAGTGGGAGCTCGATGAAGATCGTGTTCTTTGTGTTGTTTCATTTCAGTTGATCAGTAGTGGAGCCCAGTCGGGACGATCGGGGATCTAGCATTTGGGTTGTCTTATTTTATTTTGGTTCCGTTGTCGGACCTTGAATGTATTCTGGATGATGTATGTTTAACTTGTATTTGTGTGAAGTGGCGATTGTAAGCCAACTCTTTATCCCTTTCTTATTCAGTACATGGGATGTGTAAAGATTACCCCTCTTGCGACATGCCTACCATGCGGTTATGCCTCTAAGTCGTCCTTGAGCGAGGAACTGGAGCAGAAGCACATGGAGGCGCTCGATGACCAAGCCCTGGTCCATGTCGGCAGAGTGAAGGAGCTGGAGGTGGAGCGGGATGACCTGAGGAAACAGGTCCTGGAGCTGGCGAAGGAGAAAGACACGCTCAACAACTCTTTGGTGGAGGCGCAAGCCGCGGTCCTCGGCAAAGCCGAGTTGCTCTCCAAGGCTAATGACTCCATCAACGACCTGAAGCTGAAGCTGGAGGGTCTTGAGGGGACGCTTTTGGAGGTCAGGGCCCGGGAAGAGACCGTGACCAAGGACCTGGAGGAGGAGAGGCAGCTGCGGAGGAATGACGCCGCCAACCATGAGGATTACGTGAAGGGCGAAAACCTCTGCGTCAGCCGCATCGCCAACGTCACCGGCAAGATCACCACGAAGCTGGTGGCCATGGGGGTGCCAAACGTGAGGTACGTCCCGGAGCCGAATGCGAGTCCCAACGCCAAACTGACCCTGTTCTTCGAGGGCGTTCTTGGAGCCCTGGAGCAATTCCGCTCCAACAGAGCAACCTCCCTGGCCAATGAGGCCCGAAAGCTTTGCCGGGGCGCCCTGACCAAGGTCCTCACCAAGGTGGCGTAGTGGAAGTGGAACCTCGACTTCGACATCGCGCTGGAGAGCTTGCCAGAGGACGTGGACCTTGGGGCACTCGAGGAGCGTATCCAGCCCATCATCAGCCGCATTGACGGAGTTCGGAGGATAGAGGGCCAGCGCCGGGACTAGGCACCCTGTTTCTCATCGGCGCCGCAGGTTCATGACCAAGACAATTTTTATCTTTAGTTAGAACTGCAGTGACAATTGGTGTAATATAACTCTGCAGTACTTTGAAATGATGCATGTTATTTTCCTGTTCGATCTTTCTTTGTATGTACACCCTACGCTCAACTGGATAGGCTTGCCGGCGCGCGAACCCAGGCTGCATCGTTTCGAGGACGAATTCTCAACAACCGACCAGGTGTGCTTGCAGCCAAGTAAACCACCTTGCCGTTCTCAGTGCGGCCGCTCAAACTGTTGAGTGGACTCCAAACAGAACAAGGGCGTTGCCAATAGCATGAAGGCCACCTTGCCGTTCTCTATGTGGCCGCTCGAACTATTGAGCGGACTTGAAACAGAACAAGGGCGTTGCCAATAACGGAAGGCCCCCATCGCGTGCAGGTTTCTCATACCAAGAACATGATCTCCAAGGAAAACAACCATATATATAAAGGAATTACTCAAAGTTTCGAATGACTTAGCTTTTATGTCATCGCACAAGCGTTTACTGCACCCGCAAATGATGCCGCTTGTTCGGTCGTCTTCTTCCTTGTAGTGACGACCACGATGAAGCCGCTGCACTAACTAGACCAGATTTTCACAACTGCGCTGCCTCCTCCCTAGCGCGTCAGAGATGTCGAGGGAAACGACACCTATGGGATCACTGGGGTCCCTTTTTGCTATGGTTGGCGGGCGCGAGGTTGTGCAAAGATCGGGTCTAGAAGCCAGCACGAGGATCGTTTACCCAGGTTCGGGCCGCAAGGATGCGTAATAATACCCTAGTCCTGCTTTGGTGTATATTTGAGTGTTCTTGAGTTCTTGAACTAGCTACGATGCGTGCGTCGTCCAAAAGGTCCGAATCCTCTCTTAGTACGCAGTGGTCCTCCTTTTATAGTCAAAAGGGGCTGCCACAGTGGCACACATGAGGTGGAAAGATATATAGTGTACAAGCTTATCGCCTGTCATCACAGGACAAAGTGCATTCAATGCACTACTTAGGTGTCCACTTGCTTTATCGGGGTGGTAACGAGGCCCGTACCGTCCGTCGCCGCTCCGCCTTACTCCGACACACGTCCAAGCTAACGAGGCATGCAGCACCACGCAAGCTGGCAGGCTGCTAAGTTGGCGTGGTGGTAGGGTATCCACGAAGATCTGCATGCCGCCACGCTGGTGCTTGGCTAGTTCGATTAGTATCCACGTACTGCCACGTGGTACTGGCTTCAGTTGGTGGGTTGGCCGCTGAGCTGGGGCGGCGATGGGGCGGCAAGGTCTTGCCGCGGTCCCACGTATATTCCCGGCAAGGATCTTGCCGGGGTTTTGTGAGCGCTCCCCGGCAAGAGTCTTGCCGGGGCCTTGCGAGCGTCTTCGGCAGGGAGCCTTGCAGGGGCCTCGTGGGCATCCTCGGCAAGGAGTTTTGTGATTGTCATGTCTTCTGGTCATCATCTAGTCTTGTGGGCTCTCTGTCTTCACAAAGATTTGCATGCCACCATGGAGGTGCCTCCCGAGCCTCGGTTCCAAAGTGGTCGATGGTGTTGGAACCCTTGGGCTCAAGGGTGGCGGCTCAGCTGGTGTCGGGCAAGCTGCCCTGGCAAGGCTCTTGCCAGGGCTGCGGAGGCCGCCCCGGCAAGGGCCTTGCCGGGGGAGTCCACCTCGCCCTCCTGCTCTTCGTGTTTCTGTCTTGGCATTGTTCTGGTTGTCTTTGCACTTCTGCTTCCTTCCTCTGCACCGCTAGGTGTGGCCACAGGCGCGGCTCCAACTGCCCACACACGAGTAAAGCGGTACAAAATAGGACCCCTCCTTTTGTGCACCGACAATACCATGTGAGGAATAAATTGAATTTGGTTGTACTAAATACATGGGAAACAAATACAATTGCTATATTTCCAAGTTGTTAAGCATGCTTGGTTTGGTTAACTGTCTGATCTTCTATTAGGAGTATGTTATATTGTGTAATGTGGTGCTTAGTTAATGTTTGGTTCATTTGTTGTGGTGTTTAGTTAACTGCTTGGTTCAATTCTGCAATGCGATGTCCAATTGTTGTGGTTAGGATTTTGTATTATTGTGCATGTGAGGAATACATCAAATTTGACTGCACTTAATACATGAGAAACATATACAAGTGCTATATTTCCTAGTTCTTAGTCATGCCTGGTTTGGATAAATGGGTTTTCCATGTGGCTTGAATTAATCTGATGAATCTGCAATGTGCTTATTTTTCATCAACATATTTTACTGATAGCATGCGAACCCTCACTTAACCTGATGACTAACTACCTTATATGTGTTGCAAGGAAACAATGGGAAGCACTGCAGTTTACAATCGAGGTTAGCACGTGCATGGTCCGTTGTCTAATAGCACATTATTGTGCAATTGCAGGAACCATTCTAATATTTAGGTTTTTAACAATTTGGTCTTGCACATGTAGGTCCTGTTGTCAGAGGTTTTGACCCACTGTTCGACCCTTTTTGCATATGAGGAAATGAGTTGTCCATGAATATCAATCAAGTCAAGAAACTCAGAAAGATGGTTAAGATAAAGAAATTAGCGACAAAAAACAACAAGATCTTTGTCTGCACAATGAAGAAGACATCAGTTCACTACAAGATTGTACTAACTATTACTAGTAGAATGCCCGTGCGTTGCTACGGGCTTTTGAAATATTTTTATGTTGTTATATAAACATAAAGCATGTTAAATTTCACATGTAGAGAAAAAAGCACGAGCACAATCAGATAGTAACTGAAGTCCACTTCACATATAATGTAAATTGATAAAAAAGGCACTTTGACAATGTATACGTAGAGTGATGATCCAACTAAAAATCTGTTACAAATTAAGATCTAC
Organism: Triticum urartu; assembly: GCF_003073215.2. NCBI lineage: Eukaryota > Viridiplantae > Streptophyta > Magnoliopsida > Poales > Poaceae > Triticum > Triticum urartu. The sequence goes on from NC_053028.1 coordinate 292,815,357, forward strand.
TTGATGCATTCAAGAAATTCTTGCACAATATTAGAAATGTTATTTCTAGCTTCATTCGCACGATATTTAGCAAGTGTATTAAAAACTTCTTACTCAAGCAATATATGAGTACATCACATCGAAGGTCTTATAATCTGAAACGAAGAATACTCATCACGCAAACCGGATGAACTAGTCTTTTACCATTCCATCGGGGCATAAAATAAAAAACAAAATGGCCAAACACATCCTTGCAATTTCCTAAATTAATATTATCTTTAATATAGTGAAAACAAAAATAAATGCTTGTATTTTGAATGTTATGATAATGAAATATATAAATTTACCGTCCATGGTCGATGGAATACCAGGCGGAAATAACCGTTGTAATTTATAGATATATTCGAATTTCAGTCGGGTTGCTTTATTCGAGTGTGTAGTTGAACCCCCCGCAAATCTTTGTAATTTCACTAAATGCCTCAGAGTTTTCTGACGATTGTGATGTATGGGTTTGGTCTAGAATATAGACAGGATGTGCATGTTTGTTGATGATGTACAAGATGTATCGGTCGATGAATGCATATTGGAGAGAAATCTACAAGTTGTAGCTATTAGAAGGAAATTTTACAGCCGTGAGGAAAAAAGAGAAGGAAAAAAAATCTAAAGCGACCACAACACTCTCACACATCCCTCGCTTCTCACTCTTTCCCCTTCGTCTCACCGCGGCAGGCCGGCAACGACGGGCAAGGGCGGCTCCTCTCTTTCCCGCAAGAGGCAGTGCCTTCGCATCCCGTTGGCCCTACATTGTTGTACCACTCCTTCATCTCGCCCCAGCCGCGCTGGCGGCGCACATGTCTAATTTTGGTCGTGGCCACGCCCGGCGACTCGCACGCACCTTGCAGGTCAAGGTGGGCTCCATCCCATGCCCTCAGGGATCTGGCTCGACGTCCTGGATACCTTCCCCACGCCGTGTGCGCCTGGATGCACGTAGCTGGATGAGGAGGGGATCATGTGGTGCACGATGCATCCCAAAGCTAACGACTTCTCTTCGCCACCGAGCTCCTCAACCTGCATGCCGCCTTCTACTGGTCAACTGCTCCCCTCCATTCTATGAATCTAAAACTTCCCTATATTTCAGCCAATATCTATATAATATGGCCAATCTCCTTAATCTGAAGGCAAACTACAGTCCAAGTCACTTGAATGCGATTTTCAGTCAAGTGTTCATTAGTAATTCTCCCTTTTTATTGCTACATGATATCGGATGCCTCATGCTTTTACCATATAAAAAGAACAAATGCCTTAGAAAAGAAATATAGTACCTTAGTATTTTTGTTCTTCTCTAGCTAGTAGGAGTCTCGACATCTTCCTCCTGCATTTGTTGAAACACCTCCATTGAATAGGCTAAATTTATTCTACCTGTAGTGTCATGCATTGTGAGGAACCTCCAAGAGTAGCAAGGATTCATCAGAATCCCTCCCCAAAGGGGGTAGCAACGATAATCCTTCATTTGGGGGTTACACGAACTTGTCAACTGATGATGGTTCTCCTCTAGTGGGATTGCTAGGTTGTGGCAGAAATGAGATTTTTCTCAACTGAGAAAAAGCTTTTTTAGGTCCCCTCATGGTTCCTCTCGAATCTGCATCTTCAGGAACAGAAGAAAATCGAAATACACTTCCATCTTACTTGAAATAAGCCAAAGAAAGAAGCTGCAAAAAATATGGAAGCCAAGTACACGAGACATTTTCCGATGTGTAAAATATACAAAAATATATGTGTAGTGCTGAACCGAAGGAACTAATGGTAGCTAACTTCTGAAGCTTTCATCAGGTCTTTTGAGAACTTCATGGGTGGATCTGGTAAGTCTTTTCAAACTGCGAACATTTTCTTTCACCTATTTCCTTTTTGTAATTGTCCTAATGGGGATGAGATGGGTTATCGATTTGTACTGTAAATACGCGGGGGTGAGGAGAGGTAGCGAACCAACCTGGGAGGAGAGGAAACGAACAAGTGAACTAATAAACTATAGTTATGGCTAATTAATTAGTACTCCATATATCCAATAAAATAGTTGGCAAATTAACAGATGGAATATATATTGGGATGTTGGTTCTGGAATGAACAGTCCTACCACCGTCGACTCGGGAAGTCGGGAACCAAGAAGCAAGACTGCAACAAATCACAACACAATGGAGAGTATGAAGTATGTTAGGTATGTTTGTGATGTTGGGGATTGGCGTGTTCAACTGGTTCTCTCCTTTAGTAGAATGATGATTGGTCAATTTGGAAGAAGTTCAGACCTGACAATCTCCTTAGCATCTAATACATCCAGACTTGCAAACTGAGTCATTCCATTGTTCCATTTCCCAACTTACTATGTTTGTATTAAATGTGATATATTATAATATTTTGGAAGCATCTATTAAATTTGCATGAACAAAACAATAATCCACTCTAATTTCAGTCGATGGGGGGAAAGAAGAATTGACTAACCGGTCGGGACATTTGACGCCTCATTGGAGAGCAGAAGGATCACCAATGCGAGGATGACTAACCTAGTCAGCGTGTCGATCTTCTCATAGGTCTCCATGAATTCCAAGAGCATGACGGGGGATGCCGGTCTTGTTGAAGCCATCCACAGTGATGAACATCTCACAGAAGAAGAGCGGGTGTGGGTAGGAAACCTGAAAATTTTGTTTTTCAGCAACAAGCCAACAACACAATAAGAAACAATGTGGTACCAGACAAACCATCACCATGCTACCATCACATGAATCTAGTTGGCCCTTGATTGAACATGCCTATGATGCTTTCTTGCAATTATTACTAATTGCATGAGATGCAGTACTTAACAATTCCATTGTGAGCTTAGTTTCACAAATGCCTCATGAAGTACAGTTATGAGCTTGTCTATTGTAGTGAAAATAATTTGATCACTTCCAAGTTCTAAAATTACCCACGTACATGAGAACTAAATAATTTTAGTTAACAAAAGAAGGCTACTACTCATGGAAAGTCAATATGTGTATTCTCCTTAATAAATAATTGGAGTAGTGGGAGTCTACCTTGAACTTTGTGTTCATGACGAGGAACACGATGTAGATCTTATCATGGAAGCTTCTCTTAAATTAATTATTCCCTTGGAATAAGTTCTTCTTATATCTGGGATCTGGTCTTTTGCAATTGTGGCACCAGCCTTATTGTTCTTCTTTGATCCCATTTCTTGGACAAGTTGAAGTGATTGTCTTCTACAAATCATTACACTATTCTAACTTCTATTCTGATCTATCCTCGAGTTTTACCCTCTGGTATCTCAAGAATATCACGAAACTATACAACTTCTTATGGGCTCTTCATCAACTGTGATAATTCACCGTTTCCAATTTTCCTTGGGTTCTGAGTTGTTGGACACTCAAGTACACGATAAGTGAATCGCGTCTGCTCTGCGATTCAATAATTCTTAGCAATCGTCTTTGCTTACGAGTTTGTACCCGATCACGTCATTCCTAGCCTGATTGGCTATATCATTATCGTGCTGATTTTATCTGTGCTACCTCGTTCTTAATCCTGGAGCACAACTTTCGACGATGAGCTAAGCTTACATCAATTTTCCTCATCATATCCTTTCGCCTTGAACAGAAAGCTTGATTTCGAGTTTGTGTCGTACTCATGGTTCCAATAACCTTTCGCTTCATCATTCCTTCGACTTGATGTGGTCGCTGATTGATTACATATTCATGAAATCTCTCGACAAATGTGTCATGATCATCATCAACCTTATGAGCTCTTACGGGATATCAATCGAATTCATGATGAGAAATACCATCCTTTCCCTCGATGATTTGTGTTATCATCGGCCACTTTATTGCCCTCCCTCCAACACAAACTTGTTCGTGTTTTGTGTTATACCTTGAGTTCCTTGCTATCCAGCATTTGTTCTTCTTTACCTTAGGATATTTCCACCTTTTATGTCAAAAATGTCGTGGGAATTTCACCACCTTTGAGAATTCTTGATACAGGTGATACTTCTCACCATCACCATTCCTTCTTGGTCCTCGTGTTGTTTATAACCGGAATGCTGACAAATGATCTATGATGTGTGAATTCAAAACTTCTAGAAACCCTATTGCTTGTAAGTTACGAATGATAGTTTCTTTCTTCATGTGTTGATTATTGACTCATCATCCTAACATTGATTGTGCTACTTAGTCCATCTTTTGGATGCACTTTTCGATCAGTGTTTAATTGCACATGTTTCCCTTGGGCATACATCATTGTATCATTTGATCTGACAAATGTTATCTCCTTGTTCACATGATTAAGGAGATCCATCTTTTTGGTAATCTCGATGAATTGTTGCTGAGTCCATCAGCCACCTCCTCATACTCTCCTTGATTTAATGATGAACTCTTATTTCAGAACTCGCTTCCATAGTTCAGTTCTGAGAATCTTACTATGTCGTCTCGTCAACTTGTGTAGCACCTTTTTTTCCTCGGGCATCCTAAGTCTGAGGTATCCTGACACCAATCAGATCTGAATCTCCATCTAATGTGATTGTTGGAACATATTTCCATGTGTCATAACATTGATCTTTATATGACCCCGTAAGGTGGTGTCATGCCTAACACACCTGGCCGGAGGACCTATTGTTATAGTTTCCTTTTTCTTCAAGGCTATCCATTCTTCCATGAGGAAATTGTAAGACTTATTCTACAATATGTTCCTGATGGATCCTTCATGTATCCAGAGTCTCACCTTTGCTTAAATACCATGTCAATGCCATCTCCAATTTTCAATAAAAACATTGGAAGCACAATGCTCAATTTTCCTTACCAATTATCCAAACACTGTTGTAGGGGTAATGTCATGAAATTTCTCTCCCCTTACCTGAAGGGTTTTCTACATTATATCATATCATGGATATCATGATCTGCTTGTCCTTGGGAATGATATACCCCTAAAATATGTGTTTAAACACATTTTCCTTTCCATTGTTCTATTTACTCTGATAATCATAGTTCCTTTCCATTGTTTTGTTGAACCTTTCTTGTAATCCGACTTAACTGAGCAATAACAATTCCCTGCTTAGGTAAGCATCATGTTGTACCACTTTGTTAGTAAGACTCTGTTACTATTGTTGATGACATTCCGGTAACCACCGATGGATGAGAACCTTGCCTATTGGTCCGCCTTGTTCAACAAGCAGGAGAATGGTTCTCTTTGTCCCTCGCCCTTGGTACAGACGTTCTTTCCAACATAACTAATAGGCTATGCTCTGACATGTCTTTCTTACACGATCGTGCAAGACGTCACCGCCCTTCCTACTTTAACCCACGTGGTGGGCCCATAACCCATAGTTCCACATGATTGAAACCTGATTCTCCTATACACCACTGTTTTCCTCACGTTTGGCTTCGTATGTATTTCACGAGGCACCTTCCGAGAAATCATCAATTCGGGTATCAGACACAATACTTATTCCCGTTGCTCTAAACCCCTTCACACTACGTTCAGGCATCGAAGGATTGCCTATCCTCTTTAAACTCCTTATTGTACCTTCTTACTTTGCTCTCAATGTTTTCCTAAGTTTCAACTCGAGAGATACCTTGGGCCAAAATCCCTGAGCTAATTATCGAATATCAGTCCTTGCAGGCATTTGTCTTTGTAGTTCTCCCTCCTATCCTTTCGTAAGTATGATGGAGTTCCCAAAAAAGGATGTAGAATTCAGCATGATGAGTTGAAGCAGAGAAATGAAGACAACAATGTAATGGATCGACCTCTTCGAGAAGTGCAACCAAGACCGAGAAGAATCGTTAGAATTTCATAACCTATTCTTCCCCCTTACTCCCCTCTTAAATCTCGGGACGAGATTTCTTGTAGTGGAGGAGAATTGTGACGCCCGGATAATTAAGCTACAGTGAACATCTACTAATGATGCCATGTCACCTCCATTACTGTTGCTAATCTCGCATTAGTTCAAAACCAATTCAAAATCGAAAATAAAAAAACAACTCAAACAATTAAAGTTTTCAAAAGTCAAAACTAAAATGTTCTTATTGTGAAAAATAATTCATAAGATATATTGGTGGAGAAACCAAGTCATTATAAAATGTTTAAATGCACTAAACTAATTAAATCAGTAGCTAAAACCATTAATTAAATGCCTTTTATATTTTGTAAAATACTAAACTATATTATTTTGGGATGAAACTTTCTATGGTTGTGACATAATTTGTAACATCAATTTGGGTGCCACTTTGGTATTTTATTAAAACTAAAATAACTAGGAACTAAAAGAAAACAGAAAAGAAAATTAGAAAAAGTAAAAGAAAAAGCAAAAAAACATAAATAAAAAGGAACCCCCCCTCACTAGGCCTTGGCCCAGCTGGCCACCGGGACAACCAGGCCGGCCCAGCTGCGCCCCACCCCACTCCCCATAACCCACTGGGAAAACCCTAGCCCAACCGCACTACCCCACTCCTTCCCCCACATCGCCCACTCCTCCCCCGACCTGGATCGAGATCTGGGGCTCGATGACGATGCCGCCCAGTGCTGCCCCATCCCCTGCCGCCCGAAGACATCCCCATCGCCGGACCGCCCTCGTCGGAACGCTTTCTCGCCGGATCTCCTCCCCACCGCGCATTGTCCCCGTCTTCCTCCTCGACCCTGGCTGCTGTTTCCCTACAACCCCGCTGTGAGGCCCCCGGCCTTGCTCCCTCTCTCTACCCCGTCGTCGTGGCTTGCTGCCATCACGCGCCCCCTGGACGCCTGCGCTTGTGTGAGCACGCGCCCCGTCCTTGCCCGTGTCCTCCCCCGTCGGGTGATACGTCTCCAACGTATCTATAATTTTTTATTGTTCCATGCTATTATATATATTCTGTTTTGGATGTTTAATGGGCTTATTTATACACTTTTATATTTTTTTCGGGACTAACCTATTAACCGGAGGCCCAACCCAAATTGTTGTTTTTTGGCCTATTTCAGTGTTTCGCAGAAAAAGAATATCAAACAGAGTCCAAACGGAATGAAACCTTCGGGAGCGTGATTTTTTGAACAAACATGATCCATAGGACTTGGAGTGGACATCAAGCAACCAACGAGGAAGCCACGAGGCAGGGGGGGCGCCCTCCACCCTCGTGGGCCCCTCGTGGCTCCACCGACCTACTTCTTCCTCCTATATATACATACGTACCCCCCAAACCATCGGAGAGCACCACGAAAACCTAATTCCACTGGCGCAACCTTCTGTACCCATGAGATCCCATCTCGGGGCCTTTTCCGGGGCTCTGCCGGAGGGGCCATTGATCACGAAGGGCTTCTACATCAACACCATAGCCTCTCTGATGATGTGTGAGTAGTTTACCTCAGACCTTCGGGTACATAGTTATTATCTAGATGGCTTCTTCTCTCTCTTTGGATCTCAATACAAAGTTCTCCTCGATTCTCTTGGAGATCTATTCGATGTAATCTTCTTTTGCGGTGTGTTTATCAAGATTCGATGAATTGTGGGTTTATGATCAAGATTATCTATGAACAATATTTGAATCTTCTCCAAATTCTTTTATGTATGATAGGTTATCTTTGCAAGTCTCTTCGAATTATCAGTTTGGTTTGGCCTACAAGATTGATCTTTCTTATAATGGGAGAAGTGCTTAGCTTTTGGTTCAATCTTGTGGTGCTCGATCCCAGTGACAGTAGGGGAAACGACACGTATTGTATTGTTGCCATCGAGGATAAAAATATGGGGTTTATATCATATTGCATGAGTTTATCCCTCTACATCATGTCATCTTGCTTAAAGCGTTACTCCATTCTTATGAACTTAATACTCTAGATGCATGCTGGATAGCAGTCGATGTGTGGAGTAATAGTAGTAGATATAGGCAGGAGTCGGTCTACTTCTCACGGCTGTGATGCCTATATACATGATCATACCTAGATATTCTCATAACTATGCTCAATTCTATCAATTGGTCGACAGTAATTTTTTCACCCACCGTAATACTTATGCTATCTTGAGAGAAGCCACTAGTGAAACCTATGGCCCCCGGGTCTATTTTCCATCATACAAGTTTCCAATCTATTTTATTTTGCAATCTTTACTTTCAATTTATATCATAAAAATACCAAAATTATTTATCTTATTATTATTATCTCTATCAGATGTCACTCTTGCAAGTGGCCATGAAGAGATTGACAACCCCTTTTATCGCGTTGGTTGTGAGGTTCTGATTTGTTTGTGTAGGTACGAGGTGACTCGCGCGTGGTCTACTATTGGATTGATACCTTGGTTCTCAAAAACTTGAGGGAAATACTTACGCTGCTTTGCTACATCACCCTTTCCTCTTCAAGGGAAAACCAACGCATGCTCAAGAGGTAGCAAGAAGGATTTCTGGCGCCGTTGCCGGGGAGTCTATGCACAAGTCAAGACATACCAAGTACCCATCACAAACTCTTATCCCTCGCATTACATTATTTGCCATTTGCCTCTCGTTTTCCTCTCCCCCACTTCACCTTTGCCTTTGCCTTTTCTTCGCCTTCTTCCCGTATGTCTTTTGTTTGTGTTTCCACGTGCCTTCTATTTGCTTGCATCTTTGCCCGCTAAAATTTTGTTGATATGGATCCACTTAAAGTGTTCTATTTGGATCATCTTCGGTCCTTATGTGCTCGTGCTAGAACCCCAACTAGCCTGGTTGATGGGAAATCTTTAGATGAGCATGCTCGTTTTGTGCATCACCGTTTGTTAAAAAAAGGGAAACTCTTATGGGATCAAATAAACAGATTGCTGTGTTATGCTTGGAATCTTTGTGAAATTTGTGATTTTACTTGTTGCTCCAAGAACCCTAAAAAAACACCTTCCCTACCTATGTGAGTTTAGTGAAAATGAAATCTTATCTTCTTATGCAAAGGGTGTCTATAGTTACTATGATATTGAACAAATTGAAGAATTTGTTGCTTTTAAGGGTGCTTATGAAGTTGCTTCTTTGATTGAAAAGTATAATATTACTCTCTACGAATCTGAAAACCTTGACATACTTAAATATTGGTATGAAAACTATGCTCATAATGTCTATGTCAAAGAATTTATTGAAAGAATGACCACTGCTTTGGAAGAAAATAATGATATGCATGAATTTATAGATAATTATGATTCCAATAATTTGATTGAAATATCCCTTGATGAACATTATGTTTGCTATTCTTGTGGCCATGATGCCAATATTTATGAAGATAAATTTGCTATAGTTCCTTATGTTAAACATGAGATCGTTGCTATTGCACCCATACTTGATGGTTCCTTCGATGAAAAGCATGATTGCAATGATGTTATTATAAATTCTATTAACGTCAATTGTGCTAATAATATGCAAAAACATAAGCTTGGGGATGCTAGTTTTGCTATAACTACTATTTGTTGCAATGTTCATGATTGGGGTGATTCTTCTTTTGATCTTGAAAATTTATTTAAGCCCCATGATGAATATGAGATTGATAATAGTGTTTGCAATATTATTGAAAGTGGGTTTGGAAGAGTGTCAACTTTAGATCCCACATATTTGGAGAATTTTCAATCTTATGAAATTTTTGATAAAGGTCGGATTGGAGAGGTCATGACTTTAGTTAATGTTAATCCCACTGTTTTGGAAGAGTGTCAACTTTGCATGCATATGGATCGTGTTGAAAATATTTTATGTGATAGCTATTTTGTTTACTTTGCTTATGATCCCACATTTAATTATTATGAGAGAGGAAAATATGATTGTAGAAATTTTCATGTTACTAAATTACCTCTCGTTATGTTGAGATTGCTATTGTTTCTTTCCGCTTCCTTGCATATGCTAGTTTTTGCTTGCAATGATAATTTGTTTGCCTATAATATTCCTATGCATAGGAATTATGTTAGACTTAGATGTGTTTGTCACGCGTTTTATGATGATCTCTTTTGTGCTTCAATTCTTGTCTTTATCAATGCCTAGCTATAAGGCTTTAAAGAAAAGCGCTTGTTGGGAGACAACCCAATATTTTTACTTGCTGTTATTCAATAAATAATTCATATATCCTCTGTTTATATGTGGTTTTATGCTTTTAATTAGTATTTGTGCCAAGTAGAACCGTTGGGAAGACTTGGGGGAAGTCTTTTTGATCTTGCTGTAAAAAACAGAAACTTTAGCGCTCACGAGATTAGTTACAACTTTTTACTGGAGAGTGATATTTAGTTAATTATTTTTGCAGATGATTAATAGATAAATTACTCACGTCCATAAATTTATTTTCTAATTTTTGGGATTCCGGGAGTATGCGTTTGATACAGATGACTACAGACTGTTCTGTTTTTCACAGATTCTGTTTTTCGTGTGTTGTTTGCTTATTTTGATGAATCTATGACTAGTAATGGAGTTTATAAACCATAGAAAAGTTGGAATACAGTAGGTTTAGCACCAATATAAATAAATAATGAGTTTATTACAGTACCTTGAAGTGGTGTTTTGTTTTCTTTCCCTAACGGAGCTCATGAGATTTTCTGTTAAGTTTTGTGTTGTGAAGTTTTCAAGTTTTGGGTAAAGATTTGATGGATTATGGAATAAGGAGTGGAAAGAGCATAATCTTGGGGATGCCCAAGGAACCTCAAGGTAAAATCCAAGGACACCAAAAATCCTAAGCTTGGGGATGCCCCGGAAGGCATCCCCTCTTTTGTCTTCGTTCATCGGTAACTTTACTTGGAGCTATATTTTTATTCACCACATGATATGTGTTTTGCTTGGAGCGTCTTGTATGATTTGAGTCTTTGCTTTTTAGTTTACCAAAATAATCCTTGCTGTACACACCTTTTGAGAGAGACACATATGAATCGGAATTTATTAGAATACTCTATGTGCTTCACTTATATCTTTTGAGCTATATAGTTTTTGCTCTAGTGCTTCACTTATATCTTTTAGAGCACGATGCTGGTTTTATTTTATAGAAATAATTGATCTCTCATGCTTCACTTATATTATTTTGAGAGTCCTTTAGAACAGCATGGTAATTTGCTTTTAGGCATAATAAAAACTTTCATATAAGTGCATTGAATACTATGAGAAGTTTGATACTTGATAATTGTTTTGAGATATGGAGATGGTGATATTAGAGTCATGCTAGTTGAGTAGTTGTGAATTTGAGAAATACTTGTGTTGAAGTTTGTGATTCCCGTAGCATGCACGTATGGTGAACCGTTATGTGATGAAGTCGGACCATGATTTATTTATTGATTGTCTTCCTTATGAGTGGCGGTCGGGGACGAGCGATGGTCTTTTCCTACCAGTCTATCCCACTAGGAGCATGCGCGTAGTACTTTGTTTCGATAACTATAGATTTTTGTATGTGAGTTCTTTATGACTAACGTTGAGTCCATGGATTATACGCACTCTCACCCTTCCACATTTTCTAGCCTCTCTATTACCGCGCACTTTTCGCCGGTATCATACACCCACCATATACCTTCCTCAAAACAACCACCATACCTACCTATTATGGCGTTTCCATAGCCATTCCGAGATATATTGCCATGCAACTTTCCACCGTTCCGTTTGTTATGACATGCTTCATCATTGTCATATTGCCATGCATGATCATGTAGTTGACATCATATTTGTGGCAAAGCCACCGTTCATAATTTTTTTCATACATGTAACTCTTGATTCATTGCATATCCCGGTACACTGCTGGAGGCATTCACATAGAGTCATATTTTGTTCTAAGTATTGAGTTGTAATTCTTGAGTTGTAAGTAAAAAGAAGTGTGATGATCATCATTATTAGAGCATTGTCCTAGTGAGGAAAGGATGATGGAGACTATGATTCCCCCACAAGTCGGGATGAGACTCCGGACGAAAAAAAGAGAGGAAAAGAGGCCAAAAAAAAGAATGCCCAAAATAAAAAAAATGAGAGAAAAAGAGAGAAGGGACAATGTTACTATCCTTTTCCACACTTGTGCTACAAAGTAGCACCATGATCTTCATGATAGAGAGTCTCCTATGTTGTCACTTTCATAAACTAGTGGGAATGTTACATTATAGAACTTGGCTTGTATATTCCAATGATGGGCTTCCTCAAATTGCCCTAGGTCTTCATGAGCAAGCAAGTTGGATGCACACCCACTTAGTTTCTTTTGTTGAGCTTTCATACACTTATAGCTCTAGTGCATCCGCTGCATGGCAGTCCCTACTCACTCACATTGATATCTATTGATGGGCATCTCCATAGCCTGTTGATATGCCTAGTTGATGTGAGACTATCTTCTCCTTTTTGTATTCCCCACAACCACCATTGTAGTCCACCTATAGTGCTATGTCCATGGCTCACGCTCATGTATTGCATGAAAGTTGAAAAAGTTTGAGAACATCAAAAGTATGAAACAATTGCTTGTCTTGTCATCGGGGTTGTGCATGATTTAATATTTTGTGTGATGAAGATAGAGCATAGCCAGACTATATGATTTTGTAGGGATAACTTTCTTTGGCCATGTTATTTTGAGAAGATATGATTGCTTAGTTAGTATGCTTGAAGTATTATTATTTTTATGCCAATATTAAACTTTTATCTTGAATCTTTCAGATTTGAACATTCATGCCACAATAAAGAAAATTACATTGAGAAATATGTTAGGAAGCATTCCACATCAAAAATTCTATTTTTATCATTTACCTACTCATGGACGAGCAAGAATTAAGCTTGGGGATGCTTGATACATCTCCAACCTATCTATAATTTTTGATTGTTCCATGCTATTATATATTCTGTTTTGGATGTTTAATGGGCTTATTTATACAGTTTTATATTATTTTTGGGACTAACCTATTAACCGGAGGCCCAACCCAAATTGCTGTTTTTTTCCTATTTCAGTGTTTCACAGAAAAAGAATATCAAACCGAGTCCAAACGGAATGAAACCTTTGGGTGCGTGATTTTTGGAACAAACGTGATCCAAAGGACCTGGAGTGGACGTCAAGCAACAAACGAGGAAGCCATAAGGCAGGGGGCGCGCCCTCCACCCTCGTGGCTCCACCGACGTACTTCTTCCTCCTATATATACCTGCATACCCCCAAACCATCGGAGAGCACCACAAAAACCTAATTCCACCGCCGCAACCTTCTGTACCCGTGAGATCCCATCTCGGGGCCTTTTCCGGCGCTCCGTCGGAGGGGCCATTGATCATGGAGGGCTTCTACATCAACACCATAGCCTCTCCGATGATGTGTGAGTAGTTTACCTCAGACATTCGGGTACATAGTTATTAGCTAGATGGCTTCTTCTCTCTCTTTGGATCTCAATACAAAGTTCTCCTCGATTCTCTTGGAGATCTATTCGATGTAATCTTCTTTTGCGGTGTGTTTATCGAGATTCGATGAATTGTGGGTTTATGATCAAGATTATCTATGAACAATATTTTGAATCTTCCCCAAATTCTTTTATGTATGATTGGTTATCTTTGCAAGTCTCTTCGAATTATCAGTTTGGTTTGGCCTACAAGATTGATCTTTCTTGTAATGGGAGAAGTGCTTAGCTTTGGGTTCAATCTTGTGGTGCTCGATCCCAGTGACAGTAGGGGAAACGCCATGTATTGTATTGTTGCCATCGAGGATAAAAAGATGGGGTTTATATCATATTGCATGAGTTTATCCCTCTACATCATGTCATCTTGCTTAAAGCGTTACTCCGTTCTTATGAACTTAATACTCCAGATGCATGCTGGATAGCAGTCGATGTGTGGAGTAATAGTAGTAGATGCAGGCAGGAGTCGCTCTACTTGTCACAGACGTGATGCCTATATACATGGTCATACCTAGATATTCTCATAACTATGCTCAATTCTATCAATTGGTCGACAGTAATTTTTTCACCCATCGTAATACTTATGCTATCTTGAGAGAAGATACTAGTGAAACCTATGGCCCCCGGGTCTATTTTCCATCATACAAGTTTCCAATCTATTTTATTTTGCAATCTTTACTTTCAATTTATATCATAAAAATATCAAAAATATTTATCTTATTATTATTATCTCTATCAGATCTTACTCTTGCAAGTGGCCGTGAAGGGATTGACAACCCATTTATCGCGTTGGTTGCGAGGTTCTTATTTGTTTGTGTAGGTATGAGGTGACTCGCACATGGTCTTCTACTGGATTGATACCTTGGTTCTCAAAAACTGAGGGAAATACTTACACTGCTTTGCTGCATCACCCTTTCCTCTTCAAGGGAAAACCAACACATGCTCAAGAGGTAGCATCGTGCAGTGCCGCGCTCCTCGCCCATCCCCGCTGATGTTGTCGACTCGTCCTGTTGTTGCGCTCCCTTGCGCCCTGGGCTATGCCCAGGCCGCGCCCCGCAACTCCACTCTCCTCCCGCCTCTCCCACTGCAGTCGTGCTGTTCTCCTGCCGCGGCTTGCCTCAGCCTCGTGGTCCACTACACCGGATCGTAGCCGACGGCGCCGTGGCCACGCTCATCCCTATGCCCACTGCCGCCACTCCTGCTGGCTCCCCCCGCTACCACCGCCCGTGCCCGCCATGCTGCTTCTTCCCGTCTGCCAACACAAGTACCACCCGCAACGGCCGCGCCATGCGCCCTTGCTCCACTGCTGCTGCTGCCCTCCACGTCACAGCCGCCTGCTCCGTCTGCCGCACCACCGTGCCCAGCCACTCGCAGCGCATGCTCAACCGCTCCTCCTATGCACCGCACTAGCTACCGGTGCCCCGCATCACTTTGTCGGGCACCGGCAATGCACGCTGCGCCCGTTTGGGCCTTGCCCGTACTCGCCCAACCCGCTAAGGCCACAAGGGCCTATGACAGTTGGGCCCCACCCTCATGTGCCAATGACTGGTGGGCCAAGCCTAGAACGTTTAGAAAGAAAAACGATTTAAAAATAATAATTTTAAAATAATAATTAGTTAATTCATTAATTAATTAACTTAATTAATTTGGATTAATTAACCTAATCACTTAGTTAACTAATTAATCATGATTAGTTAGTCTAGCCAATGATGAACGAGACCCACACGTTAGCTTGACCCAGCCAGCACCTCTTTTGACTGCTGATGTCATGCTGATGCAATAAGGCTATTTTCAAATTAATTTCATAATAATAATTTATAAATTGATTAAAACTTTGAAAATTAATATAAAATAATCTGTAGCTCGGATGAAAATACTTTGTACATGAAAGTTGCTCAGAACGACGAGACGAATCCTAATACGTGGTCCGTTTGTCAGCCACACGTCCCTAGCACAGTGAACATATAACATTTCACCTCCGATTCATCTGTCCGAAAATGCGAAACACCCGGGATACTTCCCCGGATGTTTCCCCCCTTCGCTGGTATCACCTACTACCGTGTTAGGGGACACCTAACACCGCTCGTTGTCATGACATACATCGTCATGCATATGTTTGCATTATATTTATTGTTTCTTCCACCTCTTCTCTCACTAGACACCGAGACCGACGCCCCTGATACCCAGTACGACTACGACGTTGACGACCCCTCCTTCCCTGCCTAGCTTCTAGGCAAGCCCCCCCCTTGATCAACCCGATATCGCCTATTCCTACTCTCTACTGCTTGCATTAGAGTAGTGTAGCATGTTACTACTTTCCGTTAATCCTATTCTGAAGTATAGCCTGTCTTTGCTACTACTATTGTTACCTTTACCTACAATCCTAAATGCTTAGTATAGGTTGCTAGTATTCCATCAATGGCCCTAGATTCTTGTCCGTCTGCCATGCTATACTACCAGGCCGTGATCACTCAGGAGTTGATCACGGGTATACATAATACATGATACATGTGGTGACTAAAGTCGGGTCGGCTCGTTGAGTACCTGTGGTTGATTCACGGATTGGGGGCTGAAAGGACATACTTTCCCGAAGGCTCTCTGTGTGGATCTTTGTGGTGGAGCGATAGGGTAGGTTGAGACCACCTAGGTGAGAGGTGGGCCTGGCCCTGGTCGGTGTCCGTAGTTACTTCAAAATAACACGCTTAACTCTTGGTATTTGATCTGAGTCTGGCCACTGGCCTATACACACTAACCAACTACGTGGGAATAGTTATGGGCACTCGACGTCGTGGTATCAGCCGAAGCCTTCTTGACATTAGCAACTGAGCAGTGCGCGCCGGGTTGGACCGCGTAACACAAATTCCATTATAATGGAGGTTGCTAGGTCTTCTCACTGGCTGCGTTCGCAACATGCAGGTGTGCAACGGGCAATGGGCCTAGACCCCTGCGCCTTAGGATTTAGAACGGCGTGCTGACCTCTCTGTTGGGCCTAGATAGGGCTACGACGTGTTGATCTTCCAAGCCCGGACATGACCCAAGAAAGTGTGTCCGGCTAGAGGGATTGAGCGTGTTGGGTTATGTGGTGCACCCCTGCAGGGAAGTTTATCTATTCGAATAGCCGTGTCCCTTGGAAAAAGGACGACCCGGAGTTGTACCTTGACCTTATGACAACTAGAACCGGATACTTAATAAAACACACCCTTCCAAGTGCCAGATACAACCCGGTGATCGCTCTCTCATAGGGCGACGAGGAGAGGATCGCCGGGTAGGATTATGCTATATGATGCTACTTGGTGAACTTACCAGCTATTCTCTTCTACATGCTTGAAGATGGAGGTTGCCAGAAGTGTAGTCTTCGATAGTACTAGCTATCCCCCTTTTATTTTGGCATTCTGCAGTTCAGTCCACATATACTACCAATTTCATTGATACCAATGCATATGTAGTGTAGATCCTTGCTTCTGAGTACTTTGGATGAGTACTCACGGTTGCTATGCTCCCTCTTTCCCCCCTTTTCCATTTTTCTCGGATGTTGTAACCATATGATAGAGTCTAGGAGCCAAGGGATCACAGGGATGTTTCTACGTGGAGTTTGGCTTTGAGGAGTAGTTACGAGGTCCCAGGCAGGAGGCCTTGCATTTTCGATCGTTGCTACTTTTGTGCTAGCCTTCTTAAGGCAAACTTGTCTAACTTATGTCTGTACTCAGATATTATTGCTTCCACTCACTCTTGTGTTTTCGAGCTTATATATTCGAGCGCTCGAGGCCTTGGCTTGTAATATAAAGCTTGTATTATTTTAATTTGTGTCTAGAGTTGTGTTGTGATATCTCCCCATGAGTCCTTGATCTCGATCGTACACATTTGCGTGTATGATTAGTGTACGGTCAAATCGGGGCATCATAGATGGCCTCTCCATTATTGTTGTTGTCCAGCCTGTGATCACGGGTGAATTCCATGATCATGGAGTTGTTGGTGTTGAGTCCACGCTCCACCATCCATTGGCACCTAAAGATCTCCTGCTCCACCGCTTCAGGCCTGGCCTCGACGCTTCCGGTCTTCTTTGCCCCCTGAACATTCCCGATGTGAAGCACCCCCTCACGCATCTGAATGGTTGGAGGGTGTTTCATCACTTTCGGGAGGTAAGGGAAGATGACCTCCTCGTAGAATTGTCCTTGGATGAACTTGGAGACGTCATGGCGATCTAGATTGTATCACATACCTATTACTTTTCAGGGTTCTAGAGTGTTCCGGAAGGTTTCCTTTATGTACTCCTCCGGTGTTATGGAATGAATAATATTAGTTTCAACATTTATAGGCATACCTGAGATATAATGTTTGATTCTTGGCCCATTCACCACCTTCGGGTTAGTGAGTTTGGCATTGTTGGTCTTGATAGCAACGGAACGGTAAACTTCTTCTATAATATAAGGCCCTTCCCATTTGGAGAGATGTTTTCCAGCAAAAAAAATTAAATGAGAATTGTATAGCAAGACTTGGTCACCTACATTAAATTCCCGCTTTTGTATTCTTTTGTCGTACCATCTTATAACTTTTTCTTTAAACAACTTAGCATTTTCATAGGCCTGGTTCTCCATTCATCAAGTGAGCTAATGTCAAATAACCTCTTTTCACCGGCATGTTTAAAATCATAGTTGAGTTCTTTAATTGCCCAATAATCTTTATGTTCTAATTCGAAAGGTAGGTGACATGATTTTCCATAAACCATTTTGTACGGAGACATACCCATTCGATCTTTATAAGCAGTTCTGTAAGCCCATAATGCATCACCAACTTTCTTAGACCAATTTTTTCGAGACCTATTGACAATCTTTTGCAAAATTAATTTTATTTCCCTATTACTTAACTCTACTAGACCACTAGAATGAGAGTTATAAGGAGATGCAATTCGATGGTTAACATCATATTTAGCAAGAAGTTTGCGAAAAGCACCATGAATGAAGTGTGAACCATCGTCTATCATTAAATATCTAGGGACTCCAAACATCGGGAAAGTACTTCTTTAACCATTTTAATAGAAGTGTTTGGATCAGCACTACTAGTTGGAATAGCTTCTACCCACTTAGTAACATAATCAACAACAACTAAGATATGAGTATACCCATTAGAGGAAGGAAAAGGTCCCATATAATGAAATCCCCAAACATCAAATGGTTCAATAACAAGTGAATGATTCACACGCATTTCCTAGCGTCTACTAATGTTACCAATTCTTTGACATTCATCACAAGATAGAACAAACTTATGTGCATCTTTGAAAAGAGTAGGCCAATAAAAACGGAATTGTAATACCTTGTGTGCAGTTCTGTCTCCCGCATGGTGTCCTCCGTAAGCCTCGGAGTGACACTTACATAGGATTTGTTCTTGTTCATGCTCAGGTATACAACATCTAATAATACCATCTACTCCTTTATATAGGTGTGGGTCGTCCCAAAAGTAATGCCTTAAATCAAAGAATTTTTTTCTTCTATTGGCATGTGACACCAGTTGGTATAAATTTAGCACCAATATAGTTTGCATAGTCTGCATACCAAGGAGTACTACGGGAAGCATTTATGACAACTATTTGTTCATCAGGGAAGCTATCATCAATATGTAGTGGATCATCAAGAATATTTTCTAACCTAGACAAGTTATCCGCTACTGGGTTCTCAACTCCTTTCCTACGAGTGATATGTAGATCAAATTCTTGTAGCAATAGAACCCACCTAATGAGTCTAGGCTTAGCATCTTTCTTTTCCATAAGGTATTTAATAGCAGCATGATTGGTGCGGATAATTACTTTGGAATCAACAATGTAAGATCTGAATTTATCACAAGCAAACACGACTGCTAGAAATTCTTTTTCAGTGGTAGCATAATTTTGTTTAGCATTGTCTAAGGTTTTACTAGTATAATGGATGACATTCAATTTCTTATCTATTCTTTGTCCTAGAATAGCACCAACAGCATAATCACTTGCATCACACATAATTTCAATGGGTAGGAATCAAGTTGTTGAACAATAGGTGCAGAGATTAAGGCTTTCTTAAGTATTTCAAATGCTTCTACACAATCATCATAAAAAATGAATGGAACATCTTTTTGCAGGAGATTAGTAAGAGGCCTAGAAATTTTACAGAAGTCTTTAAAAAATCTCCTATATAAACCGGCATGACCAAGGAAACTTCTTATACGTTTGATATCTTTAGGACATGGCATTTTCTCAATTGCATCCACTTTAGCTTTATCAACTTCAATACCTCTTTCGGAGATTTTATGCCCCAAGACAATACTTTCATTAAATATAAGGTGGCACCTCTCCCAATTCAAGACAAGACTAGTTTCTTCACATCTCTACAAAACTCGATCAAGGTTACTTAAGAAATCATTAAAAGAAGTTCTGTAAACAGAAAAATCATCGATGAAAAGCTCAACAATGTTTTCACAAAGTCAGAGAATATAGCAGTCATACATCTTTGAAAAGTAGCAGGTGCATTGCATAAACCAAAAGGCATTCTTCTATAAGCAAAGGTACCAAAAGGGCATGCAAAAGTAGTTTTTTCTTGATCCTCTTGTGACATAGGTATTTGGGAGAAACGACAGTATCCATCTAGAAAGCAGAAATGTGTATGTTTTGATAGTCTTTCTAGAATTTGATCAATGAATGGCAAAGGATAATGATATTTCCTAGTAGCATTGTTTAGTTTTCTAAAATCAATTACCATCCTATAACCAGTTACAATTCTTTGTGGGATAAGTTCATTTTTATCATTAGGGACAACAGTAATACCTCCCTTCTTAGGGGCACAATGAACATGACTTACCCATCTACTATCAGCTATATGATATATTATACCCACTTTTAGAAGCTTTAATATTTTGTTTCTTACCACTTCCTTCATCCTGAGATTTAATCGTCGCTAGTGATCAACGACTGGCTTAGCATCAGGCTCCATATTAATCTTGTGTTGACACAGAGTGGGACTAATGACCTTAAGACTACCAAGAGTATATCCAATAACGGCACGGTGCTTCTCTAGAGTTTTCAATAATCTCTTTTCTTCATGCTCTGAAAGTTTAGCACTAACAATAACATGATATATTTTCTTTTCATCACGATAAGCATATTTCAAAGTATCAGGTAATTGTTTAATCTCAAACATAGGATCACTCCTGGGTGGAAGAGGATCTCCAAGAGTATCAATAGGCAAATTGTGTTTGAAAATAGGCATTTGTTTAAAGAATATCTCATCTATTTCGTTTCTTTCACTCATGTGCATGTCATTTTCACGGTCTAGCAAATATTGTTCTAATGGTTCAGTAGGAGGCATGCCAATAGAAGCAAGACCGATAATTTCATCTTTACTAGATAATTCTTTATTACGAGGTTGTCTATGGAATTTAGTGAAATTAAATTCATGAGACACATCACCAAAATTTAAACTAACATTTTCTTTAGTGCAGTCTATCTTAGCATTGACCGTATTCAGGAAAGGTCTACCAAATATAATGGGTCAAAAATTATCTTGCAGGGAACCAAGAACTAGAAAATTAGTAGGGCATTTTATTTTCCCACACAAGGATTCAGCATCTCTAACAATCCCAAGTGGTGTGTGATACGTCTCCAACATATCTATAATTTTTTATAGTTCCTGTAAGTGCATCTAGTGCCACCCCTAGTTGGTTTTGGAGTATTGACGACAAACCTGGTTGAGGGACTAATGTGTTTGTGAGAATTCCAGGATAACACAGGTAGTAGTCCCTCATTGATTTGGTTTACCTACCGGAGATGACCCCTAAAAATGTATGAAAACATTGAAGACAAAGGTGGTATGTGAAGGTATTCACATTGAAGACTATGACAAGAGAAGACATCGCGTGAAGACTATGGAGCGCGAAGACTTAGTTGTTTCGTTGTTTCATTTTCTTCTTTGTTGAGTCATACGAACCACTGTACTATTAAGTGGGGTCCAAGTGAACCAGTCAGAATGACTGAAGTGATGCTTAACCAAAATCCTATGTCTTCGAGCGAAGACAATGAGAGCAAATCTTATCCAGAGCTGGATAAGTCAGCTTTGCTTGTAGCTCAAGTAAAGTTGCCGTGTGTGTTTGAAATATGACTGTTGGAACACGTGTCAGTTCCTTAGTGACCCAGGGTCATTTCAGAAAAATCAGGTCGGGTTGCCTAGTGGCTGTAAATAGCCCACCCCTTACACCATAAATTGGTTGGCTGCTCAGAGTTAGTGCACGGCTTTTGTCGTTTGAGAGAAACCCACCTCGAAGCCTTTGAGAGAGAAATCCTTGTGAGGACAAAGCCCTAAACACCCAGAGCCAAAGAGTGTTAGGCATCACTGAAGTCTTCCTGTCTGTGTGATCTGAAGACTTATTACACTTGAGGACCGTGAATCCTCCAGCCGTTTAGGCGTCGCATTCTGAGCATCCAAGAGTCATTGTGGATCGCCGGTGAACGAAGTCTGTGAAGGTTTGGAAGTCTACCTTGAAGGCTTACCAGAGTGATTGGGCGAGGACTGGGTGTCCTTAGCTCAAGGGGAATAAGGTGAAGACGCGGTCTTCTGAGTTGAATCTCAGCCTCCCTAACCAGACGTACAATTGTCACAGCAACTGGAACTGGTCCAACAAATCATTGTCTTCAACGAGCTACTGGTTCTATCCTTCCCATCTCCTTATTTGCAGTTGGTCCTTGTGAAGTCATTGCCTGTTTGCATTATCTTTTTGTCTTCACCGAGTAACTGCTTGTTCTGATTGGCTTCAAACTATCTTCCATCCTGATCCATACTGCCTAGCTGCTATTAGTCTTTGTGCTTTCATTGAATACTTGACCATGGCTTGTCTAGTGTAGTCTACCTTCCGCTGCATGGTAATAGGTTTATTTCTAACGTTTGTCTTCGAAACTTCCATGTTTTGAAGACTTTCTTAAAAATCGCCTATTCACCCCCCTCTAGTCGATCACTAGCACTTTCAATTGGTATCAGAGCAAGGTACTCCCTTGTTCTGTGTGATTCGGTTTAACCACCTGGAGTTTTAGCTATGTCGACTGCAGGGATAATCAAAGTCTCCGCCGTGTGCCCTGTCTTCGATGGAATGGAATATCCCTACTGGAAGAATAAGATGCGCATGCATCTTGAAGCCATTGATGTCGACCTCTGGTATGTTGTCAAGAATGGCGTCCCCAAGGCTGGTGAAGGTGTCACCGCTGCTGATGTCAATAAGTTCGTTCAACTGGACTCCACTGCCAAGAACATCATCTGTGGTCATCTGACCAAAGGGCAGTATGGCTGTGTGAGTGCTCTGGAAACATCTAAGCTAGTCTAGGACTGGCTCTCCAAGGTCAACGAAGGCGTCTCAACCCAAAGAGATCAAAGGATCAGTGTCCTTCGGAACCTCTTCAACCACTTCAAGAGAAACGACAATGAGAATGTTCAGCTCACGTTTGATCGCCTCACTGACATCACAAATGAGCTTCAAGCTCTCGGCGCTACTGAGATCACCAAGCATGAAATCGTCAAGACACTCCTGCGATCACTTGACAGCTCGTTTGACACCCTAGCCCTGATGATTCAAGAATGCCCTGACTTCAAGAGACTCGATCCGTCTGACATACTTGAAAGGCTCAACACACATGAGTTTCAGCTTTCTGAGAAAAGAGATATCTACGGTCCCAACTATGGACGAACTCGGGCCTTGAAGGCAGAAGCTGTCTCCTCATCTGAAGAAGAATCTGACTGCAGTTCTGATGATCCGGAAGACATTGGAAAGGAGCTTGCTATGCTTGTGAAGAAGTTCCAAAAATTCACTAAGAAGAAAGGCTTCAGAAAGTCTTCACGATCAAGCTCAAGGAATGATGAAGCTTCTGCTCATGACTACAATAAGAGAACATGCCACAAGTGCAAGAAACCTGGTCACTACATCTCTGAGTGTCTGCAGTGGGACAATGAGAACAAGAAGAAGAAGAAGAGCAAGGAATATGATTCTGACGACAAGAAGAAGAAGAAATACTCAAAGTCTTCTTCCAAGTCTTCCTCAAAGTCTTCATCACACAAGAAGAGCTCATCTGGCAAGGCTCGTGCGTTTGTTGGCAAGGAAATGGATTCAGAGGAGGAGTCTGCTTCTGAAGAGGCGGAGGTGGAGTCTGAGGAGGAGTCCGATTCTGGCATTGCAAGTCTGGCTACAACCTACGTTGCCAAGTCCATCTTCAACACTAAAGACAATGACTTCGTCACCGATGCCGATGCTAATGACAAGGACAACTCCGCTCCCACCTACTGCTTCATGGCACGCAGTGCCAAGATAAACTCATGCACCACTCACTATCAAACATCAAGTGAAGATGACTCTGATTGTGGTTCCAAACCCAGCTACAAAACACTTGCTAAAATTGCAACTGAACAACAGAAAGCTATGGAACATATTCAAAAACTATTAGACAAAAGCGATGACCTGTTAGACGCTGAAATGACTCGATCTCAGTCCTTAATTGAAGACATAAAAAATCTTCATGTTAAGTATGAGGAACTTGAAAGTCGTCATGAAACGCTCTCAACAACTCATGAAAAGCTTTCTTATGATTATCTTCAAAGGAACCAAGATCTTGAGAAATTGAGAGCGGCTCATGAAGATCTTCAAAAGGAAAACGAGTCACTTCGCGCCAAACAGATCAGCCCCGCTCAGGAAGGATTTGAACCACCATGTCTTAAATGCATTGAGCGTGACAATGCTACTTCTGTTGCTGGATGTTCTACTGCTGCTACTGTTGCAATATCTTCAACTGTTGATGTGGTAACTAACCCCTCTGCTGAGGATGCCACTGCTATTGCTGATGAAAATGCTAGGTTGAAGACATTGCTTGAAACAGGGATGTACAAAAGTCTCAAAGGGTATCAGACACTATGTGATGTCCTCAAAAGGCAGATCCTGAACCGAAACCCTAGAAAAGAGGGTGTTGGGTTCGAAAGGAAAATGAATGCTGATGGCTCTTACCGGAAACCTGAGCAGTACCCCAAAACCACATGGGTTGCTGCAAAGGAACCTTCAGTGGATCCATCCACCCTATCTGGCTTCACTTGTGCTAATCCCATCATCATTGATGAATCCTTTGATGCAAACTATATACTGTTTAGAAATCAGAATGGTGAAGTGATTGCCAGGTATATTGGTACTAACTGCAGGAATGGGCCACCTATGAAGAAAGTCTGGGTGCCAAAAAAGTGTCTGGAGAATCTTCCTGTGAATGTCGTCATGACACCATGAGTGAAGAAGACAAACCCCAGACCACATGCTTCATATGGTCCAAAGGCTTCATACAGACAGAGGAATCACCTCAGTCACACTAACGCAAATGTTTTGCAGGGAAACCGTACTCAGGTCTATGAATACGAGCGTGTTTCATCGAATTGCCATGTTCATAAGACCCAGAACTACTCTGCTTATTCTTATGAGTACTATTCTCCACCTGCAAGACTATTTGCTTGGGCTCCAAAGCCAAAGTTCTCAGATGCTGCACTTAGACTCATTGCTTCGAAGCCACCCTTGAAGATGTGGGTGGTTAAGAAAGCTTAAGTCTCTTTTGCAGGGAAAGGTGTCCAGCCGAAAATCAAATGCATCTGAAGCTATTGCTGGGGACCTTAAACATCTTGTAGGGCGCAAGATCAAATGCCCAAATGGTCTTATTATGTATTTTGTTCCTGAGTCGCTTGCTACTTGCCCTATCAGTCCTATCCTCGATCTAAGATTTCATAATCCACTTCCTCGTCAAATGTTTATGCTTCACAATTCTCTTCGTGAAGCCTATCCCCCTAACTGCACTGTAGGGTATGACACCAGCTGCTTCAGAATGGATTATTGATAGTGGATGTACTAATCACATGACTGGCAAGCGAAGTCTTCTCATGGACTCAAACTTACGTCCATCTGACAAAAGTCACGTCACATTTGCTGATACTGGTAAAAGCAAGGTATTGGGTCTAGGTAGAGTTGCAATCTCAAAGGATCAGCACATGGATAAAGTGATGCTTGTTGAATCCCTTGGTTTCAACTTGATGTCTATCTCAATGCTTTGTGATTTGAACATGATTGTGATATTTGGAAAATATCGTTGCCTAGTTCTAATGGAATCTGACAAGTCTCTAGTCTTTGAAGGGTATCGGAAAGATGATTTGTACATGGTAGATTTCTTAGCAGGACCACAGCTTGCCGTATGTCTTCTTGCAAAAGCGTCAGAACGCTGGCTCTGGCATCGGAGGCTAGGGCATGCTGGCATGAGGAATTTGCACACTCTTGCAAAGAAGAAGCATATCATAGGCATCGATGGCGTCAAGTTCAAGAAGGATCACTTATGCGGTGCCTGCAAAGCTGGAAAGATGATGAGGGCCAAGCATCCCTTGAAGAAAATCATGACAATGACTCAACCCTTCGAACTTCTACACATGGACCTCTTTGGCCCTACTCACTACTCAACCCTTACTACTATTGCTTGTCTCTATGGCTTCATCATTGTTGATGATTATTCAAGATATACATGGATGCATATAATCCTCTACAAGACTGAAGTGCAGGATGTCTTCAGATGCTTCGCCAATCGAGCCATGAACAACTATGGCGTCAAGATCAAGCACATCAGAAGTGACAATGGCACTGAATTCAAGAACACCGGCCTCGACACTTATCTTGATACTTTGGGCATCACTCATGAGTTCTCAGCTCCGTACATGCCGCAGTAGAATGGCATCGTGGAACGCAAGAATAGAACACTCATTGAGATGGCTCGGACGATGCTCGATGAATACAAGACACCAAGAAAATTCTGGCCTGAAGCCATTGATACTGCATGCCATGTCATCAACCGTGTTTATCTTCACAAGATTCTGAAGAAAACATCCTATGAACTCCTCACTGGTAAGAAGCCAAACGTCAGTTACTTCAGAGTATTTGGTGCCAGGTGCTGGATCAAGGATCCTCATCACACTTCAAAATTTGCACCGAAAGCACATGAAGGTTTTATGCTTGGTTACGGAAAGGATTCACACTCCTACAGAGTCTTCAACCTCTTTCACTATAAAGTGGTTGAAACTGTGAATGTGCGGTTCGATGAGACTAACGGCTCGCAAAGAGAGCACCTGCCAAATGTGCTAGATGAAATTCCACCCAGTGAATCCATCAAGCTTATGGGAACTCGAGAAATCATACCATCTGAAGTATAGCCTAAAGAGGAACTTATCATCTCTGCACCTGATCAACCCGAAGACAATGCTCAGCATGAAGACAATCCTTCAAACGATGACAATGATCAACAAGAGCAAAATCTTTGTCCAGTTCATCCTCATGTTGCAAATGAAGTACAGATTGAGAAGATAATCGATAGCATCAATGCACCTGGTCCACTCACTCGATCAAGGGCAACACAACTAGCAAATTTCTGTGGACACTTTGCATTCGTCTCAATATCAGAACCCAAGAAAGTTGATGATGCCTTCATGGAACCTGAATGGATTCAAGCTATGCAAGAAGAGCTTTAACAGTTTGAGCTGAATAATGTATGGGAACTAGTCAAGCGTCCTGATCCTCGTAAACACAATATCATAGGCACTAAATGGATATATCGCAACAAGCAAGATGAACATGGTCAAGTTGTCAGAAACAAGGCTCGTCTAGTTGCTCAAGGATACACTCAAGTTGAAGGAATGGACTTCGATGAAACGTTTACTCCTGTGGCTAGGCTTGAAGCTATACGCATACTGCTAGCCTATGCAAATCATCATAACATCCTTCTGTATCAAATGGATGTGAAGAGTGCTTTTCTCAATGGCAAGATTGAAGAAGAAGTGTATGTTGCACAACCGCCTGGCTTTGAAGATCCAAAACATCCTGACATGGTTTATAAGCTCAACAAGGCACTGTATGGCCTCAAACAAGCCCCTCATGCTTGGTATGACACACTTAAAGACTTCCTGAAGAGCAAAGGCTTCAAACCTGGTTCCCTGGATCCCACTCTCTTCACGAAGACATATGATGGTGAACTGTTTGTGTGCCAAATATATGTGGATGACATTATGTTCGGCTGCACCAATCAGAAATACAGTGATGAGTTTGGATACATGATGCAAGAGCAATATCAGATGTCCATGATGGGTGAGCTGAAGTTCTTCCTTGGTCTTCAAATACGGCAGCAACACAACGGCATCTTCATATCTCAAGAGAAATACCTCAAAGATTGCCTGAAGAAGTATGGAATGCAAGACTGCAAAGGTTATACGACGCCAATGCCTACCAAGAGTCATCTGGATTCTGACACCAATGGTAGAGAGTTCGATCAAAAGGTATACCGCTCCATGATTGGTTCTTTTCTTTATTTATGTGCATCTAGGCCAAATATCATGCTTAGTGTTTGCATGTGTGCCCGATTCCAAGCGGCACCAAAGGAATTGCATCACTTAGCTGTGAAGCGAATTCTTTGATATTTGGCTTACACCCTAACACTAGGATTATGGTATCCAAAGGGCTCAGAGTTTGATCTAGTTGGATTCTCGGATGCTGATTATGCTGGTGACAAGGTGGATCGCAAGTCTACATCAGGCACATGTCACTTTCTGGGACGATCACTTGTGTGTTGGTATTCAAAGAAGCAGAACTGTGTATCTCTCTCCATTGCTGAATCTGAATACATTGCTGCTGGATCTTGCTGCGCTCAGCTTCTATGGATGAAGCAAACACTCAAAGACTATGGCATTCATCTAAAGCAAGTGCCACTCTACTGCGAGAATGAAAGCGCCATCAAGATCGCCAACAACCTAGTTCAGCACTCAAAGACAAAGCACATTCAGATCTGTCATCACTTTCTCAGAGATCATGTCATGAAGGAAGATATTGATATCATTCACGTCAACATTGAAGAGCAGCTGGCAGATATCTTCACAAATCCCTTGGATGAGAAAAGGTTTTGCAAGTTGCAGTGTGAGCTAAATATCTTGGAATCCTAAAATGTCCTGTGATCATGCACACATCCTAACACTTATGCATGTTGATGACTTAGATGTGCAAACACACGAAGTAACGTATATCTTCAACTAATGAAGACTTGCACTAAGTGTGAATACATTAACGCGGAATTTGACTTTGGAGTGCCACGATAATTGTGCGCCGTGTCTGGGTCTAATATTTCCTATACGGTGGGTAACGCCACCACAAAACTTGTGTTTGGAATACTTTCTGTTGGCGTTGCATTTGCAAAGTCTTCGCATTTGGTTTGTCCTCATTATTAACATGGCTTCATGTTTATCTTCAATATACTGATTTGGTTTCTGTCCTCTACATCATTCACTTATAGCTATGTCTTCTAGTTGAATCTTTTGAACTAAGTGAATGTGATCGGACCCTGACCTTTCTATGCTCCCGTCTTAAGTCTATCTATCCAAATCATATGCATTCTATTGAAACTGTCGAATGCCTTCGCTGCGTCCTTGTCAGCAGAAGATATAGAGACAAACATTAAATCTGTTTTAAATGCCCAATCCTTTTTACCTGAAACCCAGAGAAGCAGGAACGACCACCCGACAATCCAGGCGTGCGTGGGAATGTGGAACAACCTCCAATGTGTTGCATGATCGCCACATGTCCTTCAGATGTGAACCGCCAGGGGCACCTGCGTAATAACGCTGTGCCGTCCCTGTCCCTATAAATACACGCCTCACCCTAGTCATTATCTCTTCTTCCACTCCCGCACAAACATAGCGCCACCGCTAGCCCTCGACGACGCCGACGACGAAGCGCTTAGCTGCCGCAACCTCACCGACGCCATCATCACGCTGGCCGCGGACATCGTCTTCTCCGCCGTCACCGTAGGTGTCCTCCGTCGCCAAGTTAGGGCATGGAAGATCGAACTGCTCGGCTTCATCTCCTACTCTGTCTAGCAGTTCCTCGAGTGGTAAATAAAAACTCTTTTTACAGTCTTTTTGATACAATAGATTCATCGTTTTCAACCACAAGTGGTTTCTGTTCCTACAAAGTTGGATCTATCTCGTTCTTCATCTCATAACATGCCTAGTATGTTCAATTATGCTTCACAAAGTAGTTAGATTCCTCACTTGTACTTATTCGTGGATTCGTACAAATCTGGAACCAACTCTCTACATATGAGTGAATGTCTTCGCACTATGAGGTCAATGTCTTCTAAAACTGATTTATCTTCAAAATCTTCTGAGAATGCATATTACCTCTTCCCCTTCCCTCGCATCTCTAATGCTGTCACAGGTACATGTCCATGGGAGAATCCCTTGGTTCTCATAGTCTGCATTCATTTGCAGAGTTCTTACAGCATCACATAAATTCTCCTGAAGCTAGTTCCTGTTTGACCAGTAGATGGAAGACTTTGACAGTGTTGAAGCCTTTGAGTCTAAACTTCATGGCAACTGAAAAATCAGTCAGGAAGGGCGGCATACAGCGCCGTGGAAACACTGCTAAGGACCTGCCACCGGATCTCTATGAGTTATACAAGTCAGATCCAGAAGAAACCTATGGAGAACGCAAGAACCGAATCCAATGGATTCGAAGACATTGGGTAGAGGAATGGTTCAAGTACAGAGTCGTCACCGATGAATATGCTGAGAAGAATGCCATAAAGGGCCCCTAGGGAGATATAATATACAAAGGTCTTCAGCCCAAGTCGAAGTCCGAAGCTATTTCTCAGGGTTTCTACCCCTGCATGATTCGTGGACCTCAGCCTGCTAATTCCGACCCATCCTCTCTGTTATGGTGTCATGAAGATAATCTCTTCAAGCGCAACTATCAGGCTGCAAAGAACTCGACCAAGGAAAACAAGAAGTCCTTGGGATTAGACTTCAACCCAGGCCCCTCTGCGCCACGTGCCGACAGCACACGCGAAGCGGAACCCAATCTTGTTGGGCCCTTCTACAACTTAGAAGGTCTCATCACTCACATTCAGGTTCAAGGGGCAGCCGTGGACCACTCTGCAGATGACGCTGATTCTGACGAAGCGCCTGCACCACCGAAGCCTGTGAAGCAAAAGAAACCAAAGGCTTCAAAGCCCCCCTCTGCACCAAAGGTCTCACGGGCGAAGCCTCTGGCCACTGCACCTCCTGAAGCCAGTGTGCAGTCTGAAGATCTCTCACGCATCTCCAAGTCTGACAAGTTGAAAAAACCCATGCAACCTACTGGTCAAGCACTGACTCCTGCTGCTGTTTTGAGAAACGAGAATGACGCCATTGATCTGTCCAGCGACGACGATCTTGGCGATGACGCTCTTGAGCAATTGATAAAGAGCAAGCAAGAGGCGGAAATCTTCAATGATCTTCCCCTCTTTGATGTGGAAATCTTTTACAAGTTTATTGATGAGTGGTTTGACAGCCCAGACCTCAGTTTTGATGATCTTCAGCTCCCAATTGGCCTCAGCGTCTCCTTCCATAGAGCCATTGCTCCTGAGCTGGCTCTTGCACAGAAGATTGTTGAGCTGAAGCACAAAATTGACTATGAAAAGTCTTAGTTCAAGAAGCACATGGCCAAGCTCAATGTTGAAGACATTCAAAACTTCAAGGTCATGATGCATGAGCTCAAGGAGGCATTCCACAAGAAACTAGAAGAAGCAAAAGGTTCTCGTGACCACATGAAGCATCTTGCTGCCAAATGTGTTGAAGGATATAATAAAGCTAAAAAGCGCAAGGCTTTGGGGCGACCAGACATCGACCCCAGAATGGCTGCTAAGAAGAAGAAGAAGCCAGCTGTGGCCGAACCAGAAGCATCAAGGCAGGAAGAACCTCGCATTGTCTTCCCGGCTAGTATGATAGGCTCGAAGCCTAAGGTCCCCATAGTGGCTTCAGAGTTCAAGAAAACGAGAGCAGCTGAAGCCGAAGCCAGAAAGCGCAAGACCAAAGACACCACTGATGATGCTCCACCAACCAAGAAAAGAAAAACAAAGAAGCAAGACCAGGCTGCTTCCATAGAGCCCCTTGTTGTGGAGCCAATTTCTGTTGCTCGTCCTTCCTCTGCACATCGAGAACGTCGTTTGGTAGTTCATGAGCCTGCTTCCACAAAGGCTCCTGAAACTGAAGAGAATCCAGCTGTGACCCCACCACGGCTGAAGACATTGGTCCTAATGACAATGTTGAAGATGATGAAGTCCTTCCTCAGATCGAGCTCAATTTGGTATCATCGCCTGTTCTCACGAATAGCAACCTCATCAGCATTGGTCATCCATTGACGCCAACTGCGCAGGATGACTCATGGGCTGATCACCCTCAAGAATCCCCTCGTGATGAAGAAACACCAGTTACTCCCCCACCACAGGTCACCACTCCAGTGATTGACAGTGAAGACTTTGAGGCCCAACCAACTCCATCTCCACAGGCGTCGCCAGCGTTTCGCAAGCTTCGCAAAGGACCAAGGCCACAGGTCACATTGTCAAGTGTTCCAGAAGGATAAGAGCGCCAATCCGTTTCATGCGAAGTCTTTCCTGAAGCCTCTCCTACTGCGAACATCCCTGAATTTGAAGCCAAAACGGCTGAAGATATTCCGGCTGCATTAGCCGAGGATCAAGAAGAAGAAACAAGAGTTGCAACACCCCCGTCCAACCCTGGAGTTGTTCTCGAGGAGAACGTGTCTGACCCTCCAGTGTGACGCCCCAAGACCGGAGCTTCAGATGCCTTCCAGGGTTTCCGAGTTTCGTCGTGTGATTTGTTTGGCTCATCGCTTTCATCATTGCATCATGTGCATTGCATCATGTCATCATGCCATCATGTCATTTCTTTTCTTAACTCAACTAAATAAATTGCATGGATCTTCGGTCCATTTAAATCGAGGGAATTCACATGGTGATTCTCTTTATAACTTATCCTCCCGATATTAGGGAGCTATATTAAATATTCCATTTTCAGAATCACCCATGAACACACTTGCAAATAATCACTTGTCTTTTCTTCTTCGAGTTTGCTCCCCAAACTTCGCCCATAAATTCTTTTATCTTTTTCTGGAGCTCCACCAAAAATCCGAATATTTTTGGACTCTTCATTACCTTGAACTTATTCAAACCATTTGAATTAAATTCAAATGGATTTGAATTTAGATCTCTCAATCATGGCCTTTTCTATTTTCCCGGAACAAGCACATTTTTGTGAGTCCGGGAAAATTATCTGCGTGTCCTACTTCTCCCCCTAACCCCTCTTTCTTTTCTTTCTTAATCTTTGTTTTTTTTCTTTTCTTTTAGCAGTGAGAGAGAGCCCAGCCCAGCTACAACCTATGCTAGGCCGGCCCTTTAGGCCCACCTAACCCTTGTCTGCAGCCCACTAGTGCCGCAACCCTAGACCCACGGAGCCCGACTCTCTTCTCCCTCAATCCTTTCCCCTCGCGCCGCCATCTTCCCCCTGGCGTTAGCCTGATCCCATCTCCCCTCATCTCCCTCTCGTTCCCGTAGCACCGCCATGTCTGCTCGATCCCCATCGCTCTCTTGCCCGATCCCCTAGCGCTCCTCGCTGCAGCCCTCTCCCGAACAAACCCTCGTCCTCGAACCCCATCTCTCCCTCGACCCGGCTCGCCATCGTTGCCCTTCGCGCGGCCCCTTCCTCTGTATCGCCTTCCACCACGCCCTACTGCTGCTGCATCCATACGCCGCCGCCATCAAGCTCCGGCCTGGAGGTCAACTCCGGTGCCCCCTGCCTCGTGACATTCCACCGCCTCCGTCGCGCCGGTGACCTTGGCCCGCCATGGATGGCCGGCTCGGCTAGGCCAGGACTCCCTTGCTGTCACTCCTGCTACCCTCCTCTGCTCTGCAGGGAAGCCCTTGCATCCGTGGCTTCGCCTCCGTCGAGCTCGCCCCGCCGCCTCTGTTCTACTCCGGCCAGATCGCAAGGCCGGCCTCCTGCAGCTCGTCGTTGCCGGAGTTCTCCACCACCAGCAAGCAGCCGCGCCATGACACTCCTTGCGTGGCGTCTCCACCTTCCAGTCCATCCGCTAGCAAGCTGCCCCTGTTGCCTCTTGTTCTTGGCCACAGAGATCCTCCGACGACCTGTATACCTTGCCGTGACACCGGTGGACTTCCTTGATCCTTCGGCCGCCAAGACCGCAAGGCCTCCACTAACCGGAGGAGTCCAACGACCACTGAACAGGGAACAACGCCAAGTTCCATGACGACCCAAGTACCGCGAGAACGTTTGTACCTCTACCATCGCCGTGGATCCGACAAGTACCCCTACAACAAGTGTACGTTTATCGTCGTCTTCAGAATCGCTAAGAATGTCAAGCACCCGTTCAAGAGGACGAGACCGACAAGTTCAAATGACCCCAAGTACCTCTCCGAAAACGAGACGTATACCTCTACCGTCGCAAGAATCGAGACCGACAAGTCCGAAGATGCAAGTACCACTCCGAACCATGTACGACGACCGTCGCCGAAGACCCGTGTAATGCAAACGTCAAGTTCAACTACCATCGCATGAACCGCTACTTCCCACGACGACCCCGTGAACAACTACATCCCCTTCGACACGTGTACCCCTACCGCCAAACTCGATCCATTCCGATAATGCATGCTTCGAAGGTATAACCCCGAGACGACCGTCCGAGAACGAATGCTTGTGATGTATGAGATGCTCGTGCTTGCTCCGTGCTCGAATGGTCGGTGCACATTGCCCGTCTTTTGCCTTGTCACCATCGTCGACCCGTGGGAACTCGGAATCCGTGATCACCCCACCATCTTTTGCACGCATCCGCACACTTCTCCTTTGCATCGGTATCTCAATCGAGTTACCGGAACCGAAACGTTGCAGTGGCACCGTTTTCGTTATTGTTGCCGTGGCACCCCTTTTCTTTCCACCACGGTGACAAATGCTTCATAGTGCTCTTGCCAACTTTTAATAAAAACTGCATATCTTGAACATGTCCTCCGCATCATGTTAATAACAATTAAATGTTTAACTTTGTTGTTGCACCAAATTGCTAATGCATATGGGGACTTACTGGATTTGTTGTTTGTCATATCCGGCCCCATTTAAATGGTTTAAATGGTATAGCTTTGTTTTGCTTCACCTCTCGCCATGTTAACCAACATTTAATATTGTTGAGTACCTAACCGAGAGTGAACTAAATAATTGATGTGGTGTTCCGTCAATATTCAACGGAGTTTCATATTGAGCTCCACTTAATTTGTAAGTTTGCTTGTGCACTTTGCCATGCCATGCTTCATTAAACCGGACATGCATCATGCTTGATTGTGCATCATGCCATGATTATGTGATGGTTGTTTACTATGTTGTTTGCTTCTTTCCGGTGTTGCTTCTTCGGGTTAGTTCCGATAACGTCGCGTTTGTGAGGACCCGTTCGACTACGTCCGTTTGTCTTCTTCATGGACTCGTTCTTTTTCCTTGCGGGATTTCAGGCAAGATGACCATACCCTCGAAATCACTTCTATCTTTGCTTGCTAGTTGCTCGCTCTTTTGCTATGCCTATGCTACGATACCTACCACTTTCTTATCATGCCTCCCACATTGCCATGTTCAGCCTCTAACCCACCTTGTCCTAGCAAACTGTTGTTTGGCTATGTTACCGCTTTGCTCAGCCCCTCTTATAGCGTTCTTAGTTGCAGGTGAAGATGAAGTTTGTTCCTTGTTGGAACATGGCTTGTTGTTCCTTGTTGGAACATGGATATTTTTGTTGGGATATCACAATATCGCTTATTTAATTAATGCATCTATATACTTGGTAAAGGGTGGAAGGCTCGGCCTTTATGCCTGGTGTTTTATTCCACTCTTGCCGCCCAAGTTTCCGTCATATCAGCGTTATGTTCCCGGATTTTGCGTTCCTTATGCGGTTGGGTTATAATGGGAACCCATTGACAGTTCGCCTTGAATAAAACTCCTACAGCAAGGCCCAACATTGGTTTTACCATTTGCCACCTAGCCTTTTTCTTTCCCTTGAGTCAGCCGGCTCAAGGGTCATCTTATTTTAACCCCCCCGGGCCAGTGCTTCTCTAAGTGTTGGTCCAACTGAGCAAGGTCCGAGGCTACCAGGGGCAACTCTGGGCTGGCTTACCCGACGTCTGGCTCATCCGGTGTGCCCTGAGAACGAGATATGTGCAGCTCCTATCAGGATTTGTTGGCACATATGGGTGGCTTTGCTGGTCTTGTTTTACCATTGTCGAAATGTCTTGTAACCGGGATTCCGAGCCTGATCGGGTCTTCCTGCTAGAAGGAATATCCTTCGTTGATCGTGAAAGCTTGTGATGCGCTAAGTTGGGACACCCCTGCAGGGATTTGAACTTTCGAAAGCCGTGCCCGCGGTTATGGGCAGATGGGAATTTGTTAATGTCCGGTTGTAGAAAACCTGAAACTTATCTTAATTAAAATACATCAACTGCGTGTGTAACCGTGATGGTCTCTTTCCGGCAGAGTCCGGGAAGTGAACACGGTGTTGGAGTAATGTTTGACGTAGGTTGTTCTAGGATCACTTCTTGATCATAGTAGTTCGTCCGTGCTTTTGCCTTCTCTTCCTTCTCTCATTTGCGTATGGTAGCCACCATATATGCTAGTCGCTTGCTGCAGCTCCACCTCATACCTTTTACCCTTCCCATAAGCTTAAATAGTCTTGATCGCGAGGGTGTAAGATTGCTGAGTCCCCGTGACTCACAGATACTTCCAAAACCAGCTTGCAGGTGCCGATGATACCGTGCAGATGACGCAACCAAGCTCAAGGAGGAGCTCGATGAAGATCTTGTCCTTTGTGTTGTTTCGTTCTAGTTGATCAGTAGTGGAGCCCAGTCGGGACGATCGGGGATCTATGTAGCATTTTGGGTAGTCTTCTTTTATTTTGGTTCCGTAGTCAGACCTTGATTGTATCTGGATGATGTAATGCTTTGTTTCATGTAATTGTGTGAAGTGGCGATTGTAAGCCAACTATGTATCTTTTTCCCTTATGTATTATATGGGTTGTGTGAAGATTACCTCACTTGCGACATTGATTTCAATGCGGTTATGCCTCTAAGTCGTGCTTCGAAACGTGGGAGATATAGCCGCATCGAGGGTGTTACATCCAGCTCCTGAAGTGGAGGTTACCAATACTGAGGCTGCCACCAACACTGAAGCCAATGACGTTGTCATGGCTAAAGCTAATGTGGTGCCAGTTGTCGCTGCACCTGATGCAAATCTGCATCTTGAAGCCAATGCCTCTGCTCCTGTACCACCTCCCAGGCCACACACCATCGAGCAAGCATATGATCGTGGTCAGCTTGTTACAGTCCACTGGCTAATTCTGGTTCCTCCGCCTGCTCCTGGCCCTCAATTTGCCTATCATGTGGAGCACAGGCCTCAGGTCCAGAAGCCAAAGCCAAGGCTACCACGGTTTCCAGGTACCGCAATGTCACCAGGATCATTTAATCTGAATGGATTCAAGGCACACAACACATTCTTCGACAGTGACAAGAACCCCTACACAAGGCCAAGAATCTCTTCGGACCGATTCTGGAGTTATCAGCAACGAAGCTATTATTCATGCATCTTGTACAATCAGGAACACATCTTCCCTCATATGCATCTTGATTGTGAAGCCATTGCTGGACTGCCATGCCTTGAAGAAGCCCTTGACTGCTTTCGTGATGTGGGTCTGCTCAACTTTGTGACTGCCAAGGAACACTGGAATGAAGAACTTCTGCTTCAATTCTATGCTACCCTCCACATTCATGGATACAACAGGGATCCGAAGACTTGGATCCTTGAGTGGATGATAGGAGATGTTCATCATGAAGCTAAAGCCCAAGACATCATTGAGCTTACAGCCCTGCCCACTCCTGGCAAATATTATGAACCAGGTTGTCAACAACACTAGAATGCTTTGGAGAGCATTTTCCAGAAGCCAGAAACCAACATGAGCCAAATGCTGAGCATGATGATGCCTTTGCCACGCGACGCTGAATACCCAACCGAATTCTTTCTTGAAGACCTAGAGTATCTGCCCCGCACCATTTACCATATCATCAGAAAAACTCTATGGCCTGTCAAAGGACATTCATCTGCAGCGAATCTTGAAGGAGCAATGAAGACTTTGGTTTTCTATATCTTCAATGGCATAAGCTTCAATGCTCAAGACTTCTTCATCAGGCAGTTGGCTGCATCTGGCTCCGACATCATTGGTCTGAAGTTCTATGCTCCATGGGTAATGCATCTTATCAAGCTTCACTCTGCCTTCAACTATCAGCCGTCTGCATGCAATCATCTAGTATTCTTGCCAGAGGTTGATCTGTCTGTTGAAACTATTTACCTAGAGCCTGCAAAGGATCCAATTTATCTTCACAATGTTGATCGTCAAAGCTTCACCCAGCCCATTGAAGGAGTTCAGGCCGTCTCTCGTGTTTATCCCTTGGCTGGAAACACTCGTGCCCCTCGCACTGAAACTGAAGCCACTGGAAGAACCATTGCCCAAAGGCCTCGGAAGTGATCACGTGTTCTCAATGACCGTGTGTAACACCCTCGATGCGACTATATCTCCCACGTGTCGAGGCACGACTTAGCGGCATACTCGCATTGAAGGCATATGTCGCAAGTTAGGCAATCTTCACAACATCCCATGTAATATAGATAATAAAAGGGAAGATAACATAGTTGGCTTACACTCGCCACGCCAATCAGGTACATAAATAACATTACATCATCCAAACACTCATGGCCCGACTACGGCGCCAAAATAAAAGATATCCCAACAAGCGACACGGTCCCGATCACCCCAACTGGGCACCACTACTGATCATCAGGAAAGGAAACATAGTATCGTTGAGAGTCCTCGTCGAACTCCCACTTGAGCTCAAGCGTGTCACCTGGAGCGGAATCATCAGGCCCTACATCTGGTTTAATAGTAATCTATGAGCCACAGGGACTCAGCAATCTCGTACCCTCGTGATCAAGACTATTTAAGCTTATAGGTAAGGCAAGGTAAATATAAGTGGAGCTGCAGCAAGCGACTAGCATATATGGTGGCTAACCTGTTCGCAAAAGAGAGCGAGAAGAGAAGGCAAAGCGCGTTCGAATAACTAAAGGGCAATCCTGCAGCAAGCATTACTCCAACACCGTGTCCACTTCCCGGACTCCGCCGAGAAGAGGCCATCACGGCAACACACTCAGTTGATTCATTTTAATTAATTAAGGTTCAAGTTATCTACAACCGGACATTAACAAATTCCCATCTGCCCATAACCGCGGGCACGGCTTTCGAAAGTTCAATCCTTGCAGGGGAGTCCCGACTTAGCCCATGACAAGCTCTCACGGTCAATGAAGGAATAGACCTCCTCCCAAGATGTTCCGATCAGACTCGGTATCTCGGTAATTCAAGACACTTCGACAGGTTAAAACAAGACCAGCAACACCGCCCGAATGTGCCGATAAATCCCGATAGGAGCTGCACATATCTCTTTCTCAGGGCACACTCAGATGAGCGCTCCATACAACTAAAACCAAACCTCAAGTTTCCCCGAGGGGGCGCTACACAGGACTCTAGTTTGGACCAACACTCAGAGGAGCACTGGCCCGGGGGGGTTAAAATAAGATGACCCTTGAGTCTGCAGAACCCAAGGGAAAGAAAAAAAGGCTAGGTGGCAAATGGTAAGACCAATGTTGGGAATTGCTGGAAAAGCTTTGATCAAGGCAAACTATCAAGGGGTTCCCATTATAACCCAACCGCGTAAGGAACGCAAAATCCGGGAACATAACACCGATATGACGGAAACTAGGGCGGCAAGAGTGGAACAAAACACTAGGCGAGAGGCCAAGGCTTCCACCCTTTACCAAGTATATAGATGCATTAAGATAACATAGCAATATAATGATATCCCAACAAGTAAATAAATTTTCCAACAAGGAACGGCCTCCAATCTTCACCTGCAGCTAGCAACGCTATAAGAGGGGCTGAGCAAAGCGGTAACATAGCCAATCAACGGTTTGCTAGGACAAGGTGGGTTAGAGGTTCAACATGGCAATTGGGAGGCTGACAAGCAAAAGGTAGGCATCGTAGCATTGGCATAGCAAAAGAGCGAGCAAACTAGCATAGCAAAGATAGTAGTGATTTCGAGGGTATGATCATCTTGCCTGCACAGTTGTCAAAGTTGACTGGATCCTCACAAGAAAACTCAACGGGCTCCTCGGTAGTGAACTCGTCTCCCGGATATACCCAAACAAGACAAACAAGCAACAAGGATATAATCAACCACGTGCAAGACCAAGCAATAAGATGAAATGATGATATCCTATGCGGGATGCGGTGCGGGATGCAAAATGCAAGATATGACAGGAAATGCATGAACCTGGCCCCAACTTGGAAAACCAAGTGTGCCACCGGATATAGGGGATGAAATCTCTTGAAAACGATATAAAGATCATTGGAATCGGAGTTACGGTTTGGAAATGGCAAGCGTTTTAAGGTATGACACCGGTCTGCGATTTACAGCAAGTAGGCATCTAAATGCAATGAGATGAACATGCTACAGCCACCAAACATGACAACAAAATACATGGCAGGGATGCACACAAGATGCTTAACAAAAGACTAGCACTGAGCTACAGCCAATTCATCGAATATGAGGTTCAAACAAGCATGGCAAAAACGCAAATGCAAAACAGATTCCAGACTTAGTGAAATTAACACTTGTCTGAAATTTCAGATCACGAAGCCCTCTTCGGAGCAGCAAAACAACATGACAAATGACCTGATTAAGACAAGTAAGAACATGGCATGGAGCTACTCAACAAGCTTAACAAAAGACCCAAAGTGACCTGGGGCCAAAAGGGTTCACAAAATATACTAACGGGCACACGAACATAGCAAAAGCACAATCAGTTTTCAGACTTTAGTGAAAACTGAGACATGCTGAAATATAACTCATGAAGGCATGTAAACGAGCTCGATGCACTCACTACGGTGCAAGTCATGGCAAGGCAAGCATACATACATTAACAAGGCACAAAATTCTAGCTAGAAATGGCAAGAACAATGGCATAGCAAGCACGGATCAACTACAATAGCATCGGCAAAATCGCAAACAAGTTGACGATCTGCCCAGATTCACAACGAAGCAAAAGTAGAGCTCGATTGACTCAAGCTAGGGTGCTCCATAATTGCAAACAAAGAAATGGATGGATAGAGCATAACATGATTAACAAAACTGCTTTACTGATCATCCTCAAAAGAGGCACGGATCACTAGGAAACAAGCTGAACATATGGCATCATGAACTAAATAATCCCAGACTTAGTGAAAACTACAAAGTCCCTGAAAACAGATTTCCCGGGTGCCTCTCTTTGCAAGCTTGCACAACTCACCACACACATCCTAAAAATGCATGGGTTGCACCTCTGGAAAGAAGACAAAATCCTTAACAAAACATATGAAGGACTCACAGGCATAGCATGCACACAATAATCATGGCAAAAATGACAAAAGTCTAAGATGAACTAGCAGATCTGACAATTAACTCATGAAGCCTCCTTCTACCAGCATTTTGGGCATCAAGATGAGCTCAAATGAAAATGATGCAATGTAATGAAATGATGCACTCATCGAGACGAACATTTTGATATATTATATGCCCAAATCGGAGCTACGGATGCGGAGATACGGCCGGTCAAAGTAGGCATAAAAATACTGGGAGGAGAGGGAAAAGTCAACCCTAGGTATTTTAGATCTCAGATCTGCACTGTAGCACGCACGGTTCCCGAGGTCTCCGGCGAGGCCGCTCGTCGGCGGGGAGGAGAAGGGGCCGGGGCCGGCCGGAGGAAGGCGTGGGGAGGCGGCTTCGGCGAGCTCCCATGGCGGCGGCGAGGCTTGGCGTCGGCGGCGGCGGTCGGCGAAGCGGGCGGCGGCGGGCGGCTCGCGGGCGGCGGGCGGCGCGGAGGAGATGGCGGCGGGGTGCGGGTGAGGTCGGCCCGGGCGGGAGCGGCGGAGGGCCTGCCCTGGGCCTTCGGGCCCGGCGGCGGTCGAAGGCGGCGCGGCCACTTGGCGCGACCCGGTTGGACGAAGGCGGCGGCGGACACTGTCCGGCCGGGGCGGACGTGTCCGTCGGTGGCGGGGATCTCTTTTTTTTAGGGTTGGACGGTGAGAGATCCGAGATCCGAAAATGGGGGGCTATTTATAGGCATAAGTGGAGCTAGGAGAGTCCAAATGAGGTGCGGTTTTCGGTCACGCGATCGTGATCGAACGCTCTAGGACATGGAGCGGAGTTTGGTGGGTTTTGGGCCAAATTGGAGGGGTGTTGGGTTGCAACACACACAAGGCCTTTTCGGTCCCTCGGTTAACCGTTGGAGTACCAAACGAAGTCCAAATGATACGAAACTTGACAGGCGGTCTACCGGTAGTAAACCAAGGCCGCATGACAAGTTTCGGTCCAATCCAGAAATGTTTAATCCCCACACACGAAAGAAAGCTAGAAATGGCCACCGGAGGAGAACCAAGCGCCGGAATGAAAACGGACAACGGGGAAAATGCTCGAATGCATGAGACGAACACGTATGCAAATGCAATGCACATGATGACATGATATGAGATGCATGACAACGACAACCACACATGGAGAAAAAGACCCGAACCCGAGAAAATAAATATAACTTAACGCCGGAAACGGCAAGAGTTGGAGTACAAATTGGGAAAGTTACATCCGGGGTGTTACAACACTCCACCACTACGAAAGGATCTCGTCCCGAGATCTAGGACTGAAAGAACTCCGGGTACTCAGAACGGAGGTGATCCTCGCGTTCCCAGGTAGCTTCACGGTCGGAATGGTGTGACCACTTGGCTTTGAGAAATTTGATTGACTTGTTGCGAGTCTTGCGTTCAGTCTCTTCGAGAATAGCAACTGGGTGCTCAACATCCTCAAAGTTGACGGTGCGGTCAGGAGTCTTGAAGCACTTTCGAAGCTGAGAGACATGGAACACGTCATGAACATTTGCAAAGTTTGAAGGAAGCTCGAGTTGATAGGCGAGGTCGCCTCTCTTGTTGACAATCTTGAATGGTCCCACGTATCTAGGGGCAAGCTTCCCTTTGATACCGAAGCGACGAGTACCTTTCATAGGAGAGACACGGAGGTAAACATGATCTCCGATCTCAAAAGCTTCCGATCTCAAAAGCCAAATCACGGTGCTTACTACCATAGTAGCTCTTCTGGCGGGATTGGGCTGCTTTGAGGTTATCACGAATGACTTTGCACATTTCTTCTGCTTCTGTGATTAAGTCATTACCCAGCAGCTGACGTTCACCAGTTTCAGACCAGTTGAGAGGGGTACGGCACTTCCTGCCATACAGAATTTCAAATGGGGCCTTGCCCGAACTTGCTTGAAAACTATTGTTGTAGGAGAATTCAGCATAAGGAAGACAATCCTCCCACTTCATGCCGAAGGAGATCACACAAGCCCTGAGCATATCTTCAAGAATCTGATTGATACACTCGACTTGACCGCTAGTTTGAGGATGGAAAGCTGTGCTGAAGCGGATGTTAGTGCCCATGGCCTTCTGAAAAGAATCCCAAAACTTGGAGGTAAAGATGCTGCCACGGTCTGAAGAGATCACTTGTGGAATACCGTGCAGAGAGACAATTCGAGAGGTATAGAGTTCCGCCAATTGAGCTGCAGTGATTGACTCTTTGATAGGCAGAAAGTGAGCCACTTTGGTGAGTTTGTCGATGACAACGAATATAGCATCATTGCCACGCTTGGACTTTGGAAACCCAGTCACGAAGTCCATTTCAATGTGGTCAAACTTCAATTCTGGAATGACAAGAGGTTGGAGGAGACCAGATGGCCTTTGGTGTTCTGCCTTCACTCTTCTGCAGACATCACACTCATTCACGAATTAAGCAATCTCGCGCTTCATTCGAGTCCACCAATAAGCCTGCTTGAGGTCCTGATACATCTTCATGCTCCCAGGGTGGATGGAGAGGAGAGAATTGTGAGCCTCGTTCATGATCACTTGACGAAGTTCACCTTTGGGTACAACAATACGATCCTCGAAGAAGAGAGTATCCTTGTCATCAAGGCGGTAGCACTTGTACTTGGGTTGACTCTTGGCAATCCCAATCTTCACCTTTTTCACCATAGCATCAAGAAGCTGAGCTTGGCGAATCTAGTCTTCTAAGGTAGGAGAGACTTGAAGGTTGGCGAGGAAACCTTGAGGAAGAACTTGCAGATTAAGTTTGCGGAAAGCTTCACAGAGCTCGGGTTGATAAGGCTTGAGAATCAGACTGTTGCAATAAGCCTTCCTTCTCAATGCGTCAGAAATCACATTGGCCTTGCCTGGAGTATACTCGATACTCGGATTATACTCTTGAATCATTTCGACCCATCGAGTTTGCCTGAGGTTGAGATTAGGCTGAGTGAAGATGTACTTGAGACTCTTGTGGTCAGTGAAGATGTCCACTTTCCTTCCCAATAAGAGATGTCTCCAAGTCAAAAGAGCATGCACAACTGCCACCAACTCGAGATCATGAGTGGGGTAGTTCTTCTCATTGGGCTTCAACTGGTGAGAGGTATAAGCAACCACTTTCTTCTCTTGCATCAACACTGCGCCAAGACCTTGGAGAGAGGCATCACAAAAGACCTCGTACGGCTTGGATTCATCAGGCGGAGTCAGAACTGGAGCAGTGATCAATTTATCTTTCAAAGTGTTGAAAGCAATGTCACACTCCGGAGACCAAACGTACTTGACGTGCTTCTGGAGAAGATTTGTGAGAGGCTTCGCGATCTTAGAAAAGTTTTCAACGAATCTTCGACAGTAGCTTGCGAGACCGAGGAAGCTGCGAAGTTGCTTCATGTTCTGAGGAGGTTCCCAATTCACAATTGCAGACACCTTCTCAAGATTCACCGCGATGCCCTTGGCAGAGATGATATGACCAAGATAAAGAACCTCATCGAGCCAAAATTCGCACTTGGAGAACTTGGCATAGAACTGGTGTTCCCTCAGCTTATCGAGTACCAAACGCAAGTTCTTGGCATGATCTTCCTTGTTCTTCGAGAAAACCAGAATGTCGTCGAGATAGACCAAAACGAAGTCATTGGTGTAGGCGTTGAAGATGAAGTTCATCATGCGAGAGAAAGTCGGAGGAGCGTTGACGAGGCCAAAAGACATGACAGTGTATTCATATGAACCATAGCTTGTCCTGAAA
This sequence comes from Triticum urartu, assembly GCF_003073215.2. Classification (NCBI taxonomy): domain Eukaryota; kingdom Viridiplantae; phylum Streptophyta; class Magnoliopsida; order Poales; family Poaceae; genus Triticum; species Triticum urartu. The sequence continues at coordinate 292,859,790 of NC_053028.1, forward strand.
GCCGTCTTGGGAATATCTTGCTCATGGATACGAATCTGATGATAACCCATGCGGAGATCAAGCTTGGAGAATACTTGAGCACCTTTGAGTTGTTCGAACAACTCATTGATGTTGGGAAGTGGGTATTTGTTCTTGATGGTCTTCTTGTTCAATGGACGGTAATCAACACAAAGTCGGTCCGTTCCATCCTTCTTCTTCACAAAAAGAACACCACAACCCCATGGAGAAGAACTAGGCCGGATGAGACCCATTCTCTCTTGAATATCGAGTTGCTTCTTCAGCTCCTTCAACTCTTCAGGTCCGAGCTTGTAAGGATGCTTGCACACAGGTTCCGTACCGGGCTCAAGATCAATAATGAATTCAACTGGCCGGTGCGGAGGCATTCCTGGAAGCTCTTCTGGAAAGACGTCTTGATATTCGCAAACGACTGGAATTTGCGAGATAGCATCCAGTTCACCCTTCTCATTGAGAGAAAACGGACGGATGGTATCATCACGAGCGGCAAAGACAATTACATCCTCAGACGAATGAGTCAATTGAATCTGCCTGGCTGCACAGTCAAGATGCGCCTTGTGCTTAGAAATCCAATCCATTCCGAGAATAAGATCAATATCCGAGTTACCAACAACCACCGGAGAAGAGAGAAACTTGTAATCGCCCAACGTGATAGATACATCCGGGATGCAATTGTTAGAAGTCATTTGCTTGCTCGGAGACACAATCTTCAACGGAACAGGAATCCTTTCGGTCACAAAATCATGCTTGGCCACAAATGGTGTTGAAATAAAAGAAACTGATGCACCAGTGTCAAAAAGAACTTTTGCAGGAACATCGTTAACAGGAAGGTTACCCATAATCACATCTAGTGAGTCCTCTGCCTGAGCTGCATTCAGCAAATTGACCTTGGCGTGCTTGGGGTTATGCTTCACCACAGCTGTACTTGCCGATCTCACAGGAGGAGGAGGAGGAAGATGCCTCTGATTGAAGCACTTGTTGGCATAGTGAACCTTCTGTTGACACTTGTTGCACGTGACCTCTGAAAGCGGACGGTGATACAGAGCACTCGATCTTGGAGCTTGAGACGAAGTCTTGTTCTGAAAGCCAGGGTTGGGTGGGTGGGAAGATCCACTGCCACCTTTTCTCTTCTGCTGATACGGCTGACGGAATGGAGGAGGAGGAAGCCAATACTTCTGCTGCTTGGCCACTTGAGTAGAGGAAGGAGTAGTGTCTCTGACTCGCTTCTTGGAAGCATCACACCTCAGTTGAGCGGCCTCTTGCTTCAATGCCATGTTGTAGAACTCATTGTACCTCAAGGGCTCGAAGAGAACAAGAGCTAGCTGAATTTCCTCTCCGAGACCACCCCTGAACTGGTATATCATGCTCTTCTCATCAGGGACGTCCTGCTTAGCAAAACGGGCGAGCTTCTGAAACAACTTGTTGTAGTCATAGACAGAAAAAGAGCCTTGCTTCAGGTTGCAGAATTCCTCACACTTGCTTTCAACCACACTCTGAGGGATATGGTGAGCTCTGAAATCTTGACGGAATTCATCCCAAGTAATAACACGTCCACCTCTGGAATCCTGTACTGCTGGAACCACTCTGCGGCTTGGTCTTTGAGTTGGAAGGAAGCGAACTTGACGAAGTCCTCAGGCCTGACGTTACTGCACTCGAAATGCTTACACAGATCCACGAGCCAATCGTCAGCATCGGTTGCCTCAACATAATTGCTGAAAGTCTTTGGCCCGTTAGCAAGGAACTGGTTGAGTGTAGCAAAGTGATTTTGATTGTTGCCTTGGTTCCCTTGGTTGCCTTGATTGCGCTCTTGAAGAATTTGCATGATCAACTGTGTGTTTGCATTGGTTGCGGCCATCACAGCTTGCCATGCCTCCGGAGGAGGTGGAGGTGGTCGCGGATCTTGACTCTGATTCTGATTGGTGCTCTTAGCGGGAGCCATCCTGAAGAGGTTGACCACCGTTAGCACATAGACATATAAATGAAGCTTAATCCAACGGAATGAAAATTGCAACATAAAGTCTTCACATCCGAACAAAATGAACGAATGCATTCCTCTTGAAATGGTCACATATCCATAAATTGAGAAGGCACTTAGAATTTAGGTAGAGAAATAAATCAACAAGGTATGGATCAAGAACGAATAATCGGTAAGAAATCCCAATCTCAAACCACATATCCGTGGAAGAAGAACTAGAGCTACTTGAATTCCCACCTATGAAACTCCCAAACCTTTCCGGTTATGCAATCAGGTGTTGGGGATACAGGGGAAGCATAATATCTCACCCAAATCTAGCAAATCCTACATCCAGCTGTATCCATCCTTCAACACATAACCGAGAAAAAACTTCGGAAACCATCTACCTCAACCTTCGAAAAGCATCCGTTATACAAGTTATGGCGATACTCCCGAACTCCCGCCCCAGTACTAGGTGGCATCGAGGTTATCTCACCAACGAACTGCATAAAGGAGATTTTCGATGTCGGCGTACTAAACTCAAGTATTCCAGAACTGCAACGATAAAATTATGATGACAACACCTCAGAGCTCAACTCCCCGGGACACTTCCACAAAACCCCTGACAGGAGGCACCAAGACAATGTTCTCATCATAAAACCATCGGAATGATTCCAAGATACCCGCGTGATCCTAATTTTTTTTTGTGAAATTTGAGAAGAGAAGAGTCAAAACTCTACGTCAGGATGCCTTACCAGAGCGATGAGGAGACTGGGAAGTAAAAAGAATTCCTAAACTCTCCGATATATAATTCCTAAATGACTCAAAACATTTTTCTAGACACAACTCGGCTGCTAGAAATGATCAAGCAATGGGGCTCCTAAGATCGGGGAAGGCTCTGATACCAACTTGTAACACCCTCGATGCGACTATATCTCCCACGTGTCGAGGCACGACTTAGAGGCATAATCGCATTGAAGGCATATGTCGTGAGTTAGGCAATCTTCACAACATCCCATGTAATATAGATAATAAAAGGGAAGATAACATAGTTGGCTTACACTCGCCACGCCAATCAGGTACATAAATAACATTACATGATCCAAACACTCATGGCCCGACTACGGCGCCAAAATAAAAGATAACCCAACAAGCGACACGGTCCCGATCACCCCAACTGGGCACCACTACTGATCATCAGGAAAGGAAACATAGTATCATTGAGAGTCCTCGTCGAACTCCCACTTGAGCTCAAGTGCGTCACCTGGAGCGGAATCATCAGGCCCTACATCTGGTTTAATAGTAATCTATGAGCCACAGGGACTCAGCAATCTCGTACCCTCGTGATCAAGACTATTTAAGCTTATAGGTAAGGCAAGGTAAATATAAGTGGAGCTGCAGCAAGCGACTAGCATATATGGTGGCTAACCTGTTCGCAAAAGAGAGCGAGAAGAGAAGGCAAAGCGCGGTCGAATAACTAAAGGGCAATCCTACAGCAAGCATTACTCCAACATCGTGTCCACTTCCCGGACTCTGCCGAGAAGAGGCCATCACGATAACTCACACCGTTGATTCATTTTAATTAAATTAAGGTTCAAGTTATCTACAACCGGACATTAACAAATTCCCATCTGCCCATAACCGCGGGCACGACTTTCGAAAGTTCAAATCCCTGCAGGGGAGTCCCGACTTAGCCCATGACAAGCTCTCATGGTCAACGAAGGAATAGACCTCCTCCTGAGACGTTCCGATCAGACTCGGTATCTCGGTTCTTCCAGACACTTCAACAGGTTAAAACAAATCCAGCAACACCGCCCGAATGTGCCGACAAATCCCGATAGGAGCTGCACATATCTCGTTCTCAAGGCAGACTCAGATGAACACTACGTATAACTAAAACCAACCCTCGAGTTGCCCCGAGGTGGCGCTGCAAGTGGCTCTATTTGGACCAACACTCAGAGGAGCACTGGCCCGGGGGGGGGGGGGTTAAATAAGATGACCCTCGGGCTTCGGAAACCCAAGGGAAAAAGAGGCTAGGTGGAAAATGGTAAAAAACCAAGGTTGGGCATTGCTGGAAAAGCTTTAATCAAGGCGAACTATCAAGGGGTTCCCATTATAACCCAACCGCGTAAGGAACGCAAAATCCGGAAACATAACACCGATATGACGGAAACTAGGGCGGCAGGAGTGGAACAAAACACTAGGCGAGAGGCCGAGCCTTCCACCCTTTACCAAGTATATAGATGCATTAAGATAACATGGAAATATAATGATATCCCAACAAGTAAATAAATGTTCCAACAAGGAACGGTCTCCAATCTTCACCTACAACTAGCAACGCTATAAGAGGGGCTGAGCAAGCGGTAACATAGCCAAACAACGGTTTGCTAGGACATGGTGGGTTAGAGGTTTGCCATGGCAATTTGGGAGGCTTGAAAGCAAGTGGTAGGCATCGTAGCATGGCATAGCAAAAGAGCGAGCATCTAGCAAAGCAAAGATAGTAGTGATTTCGAGGGTATGATCATCTTGCCTGCAAAGTTGTCAGAGTTGACTGGATCCTCGAAAGCAAACTCAACGGGCTCCTCGTTAGCGAAATCTCTCCCGGCTCTACCCAAACAAGACAAACAAGCAAACGGAACACAATCAACCACGTGCAAAGCTCAAACAATATGATGCAAAGATGATATGCTATGCGGGATGCGATGCGGGATGCATATGCAAGATTTGACAAGGAATGCTTGATCCTGGCCTCAACTTGGGAATCCAAGTGTGCCACTGGAAAGATGAGATGAAATCGCTTGAAAACGATATAAAGAACGCCGGAATCGGAGTTACGGTTTGGAAATGGCAAGCAATTCAAATATGACCACGTTCTGCGATTTACAGCAAGTAGCCCTCTAAATGCAACGAGATGAACATGCTACAGCACCCAAACATGGCATAAAAAAATACATGGCAGGTATGCATTCATGATGCTTAACAAAAGTCTAGCACTGAGCTACGGCCAATTCATCCATTAACAGGTTCAAACAAGCATGGCAAAAATGCATATGGCAAACAGATTTCAGACTTAGTGAAATTAACACTTGTCTGGAATTTTAGATCAGATAGCACTCTACGGAGCATGAAAACAATATGCTACATAACCTGAACATGGCAAAGTAAAGCATGGCATGGAGCTACTCAAAGAGCTTAACAAAAGTCCCTTAGTGACCTTGAGCCAAAAGGGATCAGAAAATACAATTGCAAGCATGTGAACATGGCCAAAACATAATCAGTTCTCGGACTTGGTGAAAACTGGAACATGCTGAAACATATATCAAGTAGGCATGTTTACGAGCTCGATGCACTCACTACAGAGCAAGTCATGACAATATAAGCATACACCCATCAATAATAAACAAAATGCAAGCTATACATGGCAAGAACAATAGCATAGCATGCACGGATCAACTACAACATCATCGGCAAAACTGCTAACAAGTAAACAATCTGCCCAGATTCACGAAATGACAAAAGTAGAGCTCGATTGACTCAAGCTAGGGTGCTCCATAATTGCAAACAAAGACATGGATGGATAGAGCACTACAAGATTAACAAAACATCCTTACTTATCATCCTCAAAAGAGGCACGAATCACTAGGAAACAACATGAACATGTGGCCATATGAGATAAACAGCTCAAGGACTCAGTGGAAATGCTAAGTCCCTGAAATCAGCATTACCAAGTGCCTCACTTTGCAAGCTTGTGCTAGACACCACACACATCACAAAAATACATGGGTTGCACCTCTGGAAAGATGGCAAATCCCTTAACAAAACATATGTAGAGCTCATGGGCATATCGTGCACACAATAATCATGGCAAAAATGACAAATATCTAAATGGAGAAGCAGATCTGACAAATATCTCAAGTAGCACTCTTCTAACAGCATTTCGGGCATCAAGATGAACTCAAATGAAAATGATACAATGGAACAAAATGATGTGCTCTCTGAGATGAACATTTTGATATGCTACATCCCGAAACGGAGCTACGGATGCGGAGATACGACACGATGAACAAGGGCACTTGAATCTAGAAAAACGGGGACTTAGAGGAAAATTTGGACCTCCAGATCTAGGGTTACTGTAGCCGATCTGGATCCGACGACGACACTATAGCGGCGGCGCGAAAACGAGGTCTCCAGCGAGCGAGCTCGCTCCGGCGAGGTGACGCCGGGCACCCGAGTGCGGCGAGGGGCACGCGGCGGCGCTGTGGGGGCGAGGGCGGGCGGCGGTGAGCTGCGCGAGGCCGGGCGGCGAGGGGCACGCGCCTCCCTACTCCGGCCGGCGAGGTCGTGGCGGCCGGCCGGGCGAAGTGCGGCGAGGCGCGCGGGCGGAGTCGGTGCCGGTTGCGGGGAGGACGAAGGCGGGCGGCGACGAAGTGCGGATGGGCCTCGGGGGCTTCCCGTGGGCCTGGCGGGCCTCGGGCGGCGACTGCGATGTGGGGCGCCATGGGCTGACGTGGCGGCGTCCCGTTGGTCGGCGGTGGCGGGCGGACGCGTCCGGTTGAGACCGGACGTGTCCGATGGCGGCGAAGCTGATTTTTAGGGTTAGGGAGAGAGGAGATCGGCGAATTTCGGGAGGGTGGTGTATATATAGGCATAGAGGGAGCTAGGAGTGTCCAAATGAGGTGCGGTTTTCGGCCACGCGATCGTGATCGAACGATCTAGATGATGGAGAAGGTTTTGGTGGGTTTTGGGCCAAATTGGAAGGGTGTTGGGCTGCAACACACACGAGGCCTTTACGGTCCCTCGGTTAACCATTCGAGTATCAAACGAAGTCCAAATGGTACGAAACTTGACAGGCGGTCTACCGGTAGTAAACCAAGGCCGCTTGGCAAGTCTCGGTCCAATCCGGAAATGTTTAATCCCCACACACGAAAGAAAGGTAGAAATGGCCACCGGAGGAGAACGAAGCGCCGAAATGCAAAACGGACAACGGGGAAAAAGCTCGAATGCATGAGATGAACACGTATGCAAATGCAATGCACATGATGACATGATATGAGATGCATGACAACGAGAACAATACACGGAGACAAAAACCCGAACCCGAGAAAATAAAATAACTTAAGGCTGGAAACAGCAAGAGTTGGAGCACAAATTGGGTAAATCACATCCGGGGTGTTACACCGAGAGCTTCTCGTCGCTCTACATCAGAAACAGGATAAGCATCATGACTGGATTAAGAGTCAGATGCAAAGCCTCTTGGTGGACGTCAATCGCATTCGCAATCTTGCCACCAAGAATGCCTTTTTACACATGAAACCTATTGGAGGTACTGGAAGAGTTTGACATTGCTCACTGCTGAAGCAGATCTTCAAGACGATGGCTTCACAGAAAGATTCAAGTTTGACTCCACTCCTCCAAGGAATGCTCACTTGCGTCGGACTCCCTCACTTGAAGACTCTGACTATTCTTCCTCAGCTGCAACGGTGAATGCCAGAGTTATCGATGATCAAGATGATGCCACTTCACCACCTCCAACTTCAGCGCGTGTCGACACTGCACCAAGTTCTTCTGCACCATTGGACCTCAACGACGACCCCGCTGCTTTGCCTACTCCTCATGGGAACGAGTAATGCATCACCAACTTTCTTAGACCAATTTTTTTGAGACCTATTGACAGTCTTTTGCAAAATTAATTTTATTTCCCTATTACTTAATTCTACTAGACCACTAGACTGAGAGTGATAAGGAGATGCAATTCGATGGTTAACATCATATTTAGCAAGAAGTTTGCGAAAAGCACCATGGATGAAGTGTGAACCATCATCTATCATTAAATATCTAGGGACTCCAAACATCGGGAAAGTACTTCTTTAACCATTTTAATAGAAGTGTTGTGATCAGCACTACTAGTTGGAATAGCTTCTACCCACTTAGTAACATAATCAACAACAACTAAGATATGAGTATACCCATTAGAGGAAGGAAAAGGTCTCATATAACGAAATCCCCAAACATCAAATGGTTCAATAACAAGTGAATGATTCACACGCATTTCCTGGCATCTACTAATATTACCAATTCTTTGACATTCATCACAAGATATAACAGACTTACATGCATCTTTGAAAAGAGTAGGCCAATAAAAACCGAATTGTAGTACCTTGTGTGCAGTTCTGTCTCCCGCATGGTGTCCTCCGTAAGCCTCGGAGTGACACTTACATAGAATTTGTTCTTGTTCATGCTCAGGTATACAACGTCTAATAATACCATCTACTCCTTTATATAGGTGTGGGTCGTCCCAAAAGTAATGCCTTAAATCATTTTTTTTTCTATTGGCATGTGAAACCAGTTGGTATAAATTTAGCACCAATATAATTTGCATAGTCCGCATACCAAGGAGTAGTACGAGAAGCATTTATGACAACTATTTGTTCATCAGGGAAGCTATCATCAATATGTAGTGGATCATCAAGAATATTTTCTAACCTAGACAAGTTATCCTCTACTGGGTTGTCAGCTCCTTTCCTACGAGTGATATGTAGATCAAATTCTTGTAGCAATAGAACCCACCTAATGAGTCTAGGCTTAGCATCTTTCTTTTCCATAAGGTATTTAATAGCAGCATGATCGGTGTGGACAATTACTTTGGAATCAACAATGTAAGATCTGAATTTATCACAAGCAAACACGACTGCTAGAAATTCTTTTTCAGTGGTAGCATAATTTTGTTTAGCATTTTCTAAGGTTTTACTAGTATAATGGATGACATTCAATTTCTTATCAATTCTCTGTCCTAGAATAGCACCAACACCATAATCACTTGCATCACACATAATTTCAAAAGGTAGGAATCAAGTGGTTGAACAATAGGTGCAGAGATTAAGGCTTTTTTAAGTATTTCAAATGCTTCTACACAATAATCATAAAATATGAATGGAACATCTTTTTGCAGGAGATTAGTAAGAGGCCTAGAAATTTTATAGAAGTCTTTAATAAATCTCCTATATAAACCGGCATGACCAAGGAAACTTCTTATACGTTTGATATCTTTAGGACATGGCATTTTCTCAATTGCATCCACTTTAGCTTTATCAACTTCAATACCTCTTTCGGAGATTTTATGCCCCAAGACAATTGGGGGAGTCCTGGATTAGGGGGTCTCCGGACAGCCGGACTATCTCCATTGGCCGGACTGTTAGACTATGAAGATACAAGATTGAAGACTTCGTCTCGTGTCCGGATGGGACTCTACTTGGCGTGGAAGGCAAGCTAGGCAATACGTATATGGATATCTCCTCCATTGTAACCGACCTTGTGTAACCCTAACCCTCTCCAGTGTCTATATAAACTGAAGGGTTTTAGTCCGTAGGACAACAATCACAACATACAATCATACCATAGGCTAGCTTCTAGGGTTTAGCCTCTCTAATCGCGTGGTAGATCTACTCTTGTACAACCCATATCATCAATATTAATCAAGCAGGACGTAGGGTTTTACCTCCATCAAGAGGGCCCGAACCTGGGTAAAACATCGTGTCCCCTCCCTCCTGTTACCATCTGGCCTAGACGCACAGTTCGGGACCCCCTACCCGAAATCCTCCGATTTTGACACCGGCATTGGTGCTTTCATTGAGAGTTCCTCTGTGTCGTCGCCGTTAGGCTTGATGGCTCCTACTATCATCGATAGCGATGCGGTCCAGGGTGAGACTTTTCTCCCCGGACAGATCTTCGTATTCGGCGGCTTTGCACTGCAGGCTAATTCGCTTGGCCATCTGGAGCAGATTGAAAGCTAAGCCCCTGGCCATCAGGTCAGATTTGGAAGTTTGAACTACACGGCCGACATCCGCGGAGACTTGATCTTCGACGGATTCGAGCCACAGCCGGGCGCGCCGCACTGTCGCGATGGGTATGACCTAGCTCTGCCTCCAAACAGTACCCCAGAGGCCGCGCCCGCATCGGCTCCGACCCCTAGCTCAGAGCAAGCTGGCCAATCGAGGACGGGTGGTTAGACACCGCCTCAGGGGCTGCAGCCTCGACGGCGATCAAGCCAAACACTAGCATAATCCTCTGCGCAGCCTGTGACTCCAAGGTGCCGGACTCTTCTTCTGACTCCGAACCATCCGCGCCCCTACCAATCGAATCCGATTGGGCGCCGATCATGGAATTCACCGCCGCGGATATCTTTCAACACTCGCCCTTCGACGACATTCTGAATTCACTAAAGTCTCTCTCTTTGTGAGGAGAGCCCTGGCCGGACAATGGCCAACAGGATTGGGATGCGGAAGACGAAGAAATTCGACGCCCACCCACCACCCACTTCGTAGCCACTATCGATAATTTAACCGACATGCTCGACTTCGACTCCGAAGACATCGACGGTATGGACGACGATGTAGGAGACGAACATGAGCCAGCGCCTATAGGCAATGTGAAAGGATCGAGAAGAGGTGTCTAGAGGGGGGGGTGATTAGACACTAAGTGCCAAAAGTTGCAGTTTTTAATATTCTTAAGTTTAAGTGGAGTTTAAGCACAAGTTTAACAAACACAATACATATCAAGCAAGCATGCAATTAGTATATGAGCAGCGAAAGTAAAGCATGCAACTTGCAAGAATGTAAAGAGAAGGGTCTGGAGTATTCAAACACAATTGGAGACACGGATGTTTTTGTCGTGGTTCCGATAGGTGCTGCTATCGTACATCCACGTCGATGGAGACTTCAACCCATGGAGGGTAACGGTTGCATGAGTCCACGGAGGGCTCCACCCAAGAAGGGTCCATGAAGGAGCAACCTTGTCCATTCCATCACGGCCGTCGCCCACGAAGGACTTGCCTCACTAGCGGCAGATCTTCATGAAGTAGGCGATCTCCTTGCCCTTACAAACTCCTTGGTTCAACTCCACAATCTTGTCGGAGGCTCCCAAGTGAAACCTAGACAATCTAGGAGACACCACTCTCCAAGAAGTAACAAATGGTGTGTTGATGATGAAGCCCTTGCTCTTGTGCTTCAAATGATAGTCTCCCCAACACTCAACTCTCTCTCACATGATTTGGATTTGGTGGAAAGAAGATTTGAGTGGAAAGCAACTTGGGAAAGGCTAGAGATCAAGATTCATATGGTTGGAATGGAATATCTTGACCTCAACACAAGTGTAGGTGGTTCTCTCTCAGAAAATGTGTATTGGAAGTGTAGGTATGTTCTGATGGCTTTCTCCATGAATGAAGAGTGGGTGGAGGGGTATATATATCCTCCACACAAAATCTAACCGTTACACACAATTTGCCAAACTCGGTGGGACCGAATGGTTAAACTCGGTCGGACCGATTCAGCAAACCTAGTGACCGTTAGGATTTTTGGTGGGACTGAGATGCAACCCGGTAGGACCGATATGGTTAGGGTTAGGACATAACGTAATCTTGGTGTGACCGATTACACAAACTCGGTGGGACCGATTTTGGTAATAAGCTAACCAGAGAGTTGGTCAGGTAAACTCGGTGGGACCGATTCGCTCATCTCGGTGAGACCGAAATGTTACAAAAGGGAAACAGAGAATTTACATTGCAATCTCGGTGGGACCGATCGCTCATCTCGGTAAGACCGAAACGTTACAAAGGGAAACAGAGAGATTACAATCCCATCTCGGTGAGACCGAGATCCCTATCGGTGAAACCGATTTGCTAGGGTTCATGGCAGTGGCTATGACATCTGAAACTCGGTGACGCTGGATAGATAGAATCGGTGGGGCCAAGTTTGACTTTTGGTTTAGGTCCTATGTGGATGTGGGAAGGTAGTTGAGGGTTTTGGAGCATATCACTAAGCACTTTGAGCAAGCAAGCCATTAAGCAACACCTCATCCCCTCTTGATAGTATTGGCTTTTCCTATAGACTCAATGTGATCTTGGATCACTAAAATAGAAAATGTAGAGTCTTGATCTTGAAGCTTGAGCCAATCCTTTGTCCTTAGCATCTTGAAGGGGTTCCACATCCTCTAGTCAATGCCACTCCATTGTTGAACTTATCTGAAACATACTAGGTAAAAGTGTTAGTCCAACAAGAGATATGTTGACATTAATTACCAAAACCACCCAGGGAGCACTTGTGCTTTGAATCTCCCCCTTTTTGGTAGTTGATGACAACATACATCAAAGCTTTGGATAAAGATATAGAGAATAGCAAGTAAAGCTTTGGAAAGACATGTAACATGCATAGGCTCCCCCTACATGTATGCAATCATGTGAATATTGAATATAGGAGCATGTGAATGCGTAAACATGACAGAGTAAGCAATGTGTTACATGTATCTTGGCTATATGCATCAGAGCAAATCATGTGAATGTGAGAAATGTACCTTCATGCTCACGAGTCCTTCTTGCAAACAGTATGTACATCAGCAAGAACTTCTCATTCACATGACTGTGATGCATATACTTACCTTGTGGTCTTGAGTTGGCTTAGGATGGGATGAACCTGCGCAAACAAGGTTAAATAACACAGCTACACCTACTGACCAGAGCAAGCAAGAGAAATCACAAGAGAACCGAGACTGGGATGACATGTAGAGTGAGTACTAAGTACCACATTGGATATAGACATGTCCCCAAAGGTAAAGATATGCAATAAAATCAGAGATTTCCTTCCCTTAGATGTCTTGCTCCCGCTGAATCTGCATGGGATATTGGGAGAAGATAGGGAATAGAAAATCAGAGCAACAAAAAAGAAACAACAGAGCTTGAGCTAACGCAAGCAACCAAACATGTCTTTTCCCTCTTAAAGACATGTGACATCTCTCCTCTTGAACACCAAGCATCTGGGGTCTTTGATGATATTACTTTCTCCTAGTTGAGAAACTCTCTCCCCCTGAGTATTCTCTTTTTCTCCCCCTATAGGAAGGATTAAGCTTTGATGTGATCTCTCTCCCCCTTTGACATCAATTTCCAAGAAGGCCTCTTCTGGACATGTGATACAAATGGGTTGGTCCTCGAGTCACAGAGCAAAGCAGCATGTCTAATATGATGCTGGTAGAGGAAAAGAATCATTGAGTGGAGCTGGAGCAAACAGAAATTAGGAATAAGTGGCAAGTTGGTTTTCCTGTGGTGGAATCGGTGACTCCGAGTTGTGTGCTTCGGTTGCACCGAAAGATTTCGGTTGGGCCGAAGAGAACAAACCGATGTGACCGAGTTCATCAGAGTGAAACCACTTGTCACCTTAGCTCACTAGACAAGTAAGATCTCACAAGGATATGCAAGGAATTTACGGAAAGATTTGCAATGAATTGGATGCAGAAAATGCAGAACAAAAAGGAAAGAAAAGAAACTAAAAGTTCTAGATGAAGTTTTTTTGAAAGGGGAAGCAAATATGCAAATGCAAAAGCACGGAGAAACACTAGAGAACTTCATCTAGAAATGGTCGGTGACAAAGTCACCTATGTTAGAGTATGTTGACATAGGAGTCAAGTGAGAGCACTTGATCATAGGTCATACTCATCGTTTAAGGTCAAAATGGGGTTACCATTTTTCGTTTAAGCATCTTGATGTATTCACATCTTGTCGAGTTGCTTTGGCTCATGACTTGGAGTAAAGCTTCTCTAAGATGGAATAACATACCTTGGGTGGTGGTGTTGATCTTGCTCATGTAGTTGAACTTGTGTGGGTTGCTCAAGGTTGATGTAGTTCATCAAGGGTTGGGAGCACCACTTGGAGTTTGAGTTCATCTACCTACATGGGTTAGCTTTGCAAGGAAGAGCACTTGTGTATCCAAAATGACAATCATGAGACTCAACATAGAATTTGCCAAAGGATATGTTTGAATGGTTTCGTGCTTCCTTGTCTTCAACCACCATTGTGTAGAGACTTGGTGATGTAGAGATTGCTCAAGATGTGAGTGAGTTGCAATATCATAGATTTAGATTCAACCAAGTACCTACATGGGTTAGATAACATGCAAGGTACAAATATATCCGAGACATATGAATAGCATCATAAGAGAAATATCGAGGATTAGTCATAGGCTCATGCCCCGCATGTATCAAATGGAGTTCCTACTCCAAGTTTGAAGCATCAATGATGTTCAATTCACATCTCAACCTCTCATCAAGTGGTTTAGTGAATATATCTGCCAATTGCTTATCGGTGCAAACATGCTTAAGGTTAATGTCCCCTTTTGCAACATGATCTCGAATGAAATGATGACGAACTTCAATATGCTTGGTTCGAGAATGTTGCACGGGATTGTGAGCAATCTTAATAGCACTTTCATTGTCACATAGAAATGGAACATGTTTCACATATATCCCATAATCTTTAAGAGTTTGGGTCATCCAAAGTAATTGAGCACAACATGAACCAGCAGCAATGTATTCCGCTTCGGCGGTGGATAAGGATACCGAGTTTTGTTTCTTGGAAGACCAAGACACAAGAGATCTACCAAGGAATTGACACGTACCCGAAGTGGATTTTCTATCAACCTTGTCTCCGGCATAGTCCGAATCGAAGTAGCCAACAAGATTAAAAGAGGACCTCTTGGGATACCAAATGCCAAAATTTGGTGTATGGATTAGGTATCTCACTATCCTTTTCACATCCTTAAGATGACACTCCTTAGGAGTAGCTTGATATCATGCACACATGCACACACTTAGCATAATATCGGGACGAGAGGCACATAGATATAACAATGAACCGATCATAGAGTGATAAACCTTTTGATCAACCGGTTCACCATCTTTGGTCAAATCAAGATGTCCACTAGTAGGCATGGGTGTAGTCATACCTTTGCATTCTTGCATATTGAACTTCTTGAATAAGTCCTTGGTGTACTTCATTTGAGAGACGAAGGTACCTTCCTTAGTTTGCTTGATTTGCAAACCGAGAAAGAATTTGAGTTCACTCATCATAGACATCTCAAACTTCTCCGACATTAGCTTTCCAAACTTCTCACTAAAATGAGGGTTAGTTGAACCAAATATGATATCATAAACATAAATTTTGCACACAAATAGTTCTCCATTAACCCTTTTAGTAAAAAGAGTAGAATCAATTTTACCAATTTCAAAGCCTTTTTCAATAAGGAACTTGGTCAAGCATTTATACCATGCTCTAGGAGCTTGTTTAAGACCATAAAGGGCTTTGTGAAGTTTGTAAACATGATTAGGTTTCTTAGGATTGACGAAGCCGGGAGGTTGCTTAACATAGACTTCCTCCTCAATTTTTCCATTTAGAAAAGCACTTTCAATGTCCATTTGGTACAAGGTGATATCATGGTGATTAGCATAAGCAAGTAAGATGCGAATGGACTCAAGTCTAGCAACGGGAGCATATGTCTCACCATAGTCCATACCTTCAACTTGTGTGTAGCCTTGGGCAACGAGACGTGCTTTGTTGCGAACCACTTGTCCATCTTCATCTTGCTTGTTGCGAAACACCCATTTGGTACCAATGATGTTGTGGTTGTTGTCGGTCTTCTCGACCAATGTCCACCCTTGATTTCTCTCAAAGTTGTGTAGCTCTTCATGCATAGCGTTTATCCAGTCCGGATCCTCCAATGCTTCTTCAACCTTCATAGGTTCAATGCTAGAGATGAATGAGTAATGTTCACAAAAGTTAGCTAAACGAGTTTTAGAGAGAGTGATTCTCCCGGTTTGGATATCATTGTAGATTTGCTCGACGGGATGATCTTTGGCAATTCTTGCTCAAACTCGTGAAAGCTTTTTCTTAGGTCGGGGTGGAACATCCTCTTCATCTTCTTCTTCTTCTTGGCCTTCTTCATTGTTGACGTTGTCGTTCTCTTGTCATGGTGGAGAAGGAGGTTGTTGATGTTCATCTTGGTGCGCTTCCTCGTTTTCTTCATCATGCCGTGTCCCACTTGTGGATGCTTCCGTATCAACTCTTGGTTCACCTTGTCGTGAGGTAGAAGCTTCCACTGGGACGGACGAGGTACTCTCCTTCACTTCCGTTGGACGAATCTTGCCAATGGACAAGTCTTGAATTGCTTCCGAAGGGTCTTTGTCTCCTACATCAATTGGAAATTGCTCTACTTGCGAGCCGTTAGATTCATCAAACTTCACATCTACCGTCTCTTCAACCTTTCGGGTGAAATTGTTGTAGACACGGTAAGTGTGAGAGTTTGAGCCATAACCAAGTACGAAACCTTCATGAGATTTAGTAGCAAATTTAGAATGACGATGCTTATCAAGAATGTAACACTTTGAGCCGAATACTCGAAAGTATCCAACTTGGGGTTTGTTACCGGTGAGGAGCTCGTATGCCGTCTTGCCAAGTAGCTTGTGAAGATACAAGCGATCTGTTGCATGACAAGCTGTCTCAACCGCTTCCGCCCAAAAGTGCTTTGGCGTTTTGTACTCATCAAGCATCGTTCTTGCCATCTCGATAAGAGTCCGGTTCTTCCTCTCAACAACTCCATTTTGTTGAGGTGTGTACGTAGATGAGAACTCATGTGAAATCCCTTCTTCGTCAAGAAAGGTGTCCACATTTGTGTTCTTGAACTCCGTTCCGTTGTCGCTCCGAACCTTCTTGATCTTCATGTCAAACTGATTTTGGGCCTTCCTAGCGAAGTTTTTGAAGATCTTTTGGACCTGCGATTTGTCATCAAGAAATAACACCCACGTAAATCTTGAAAAATCATCAACTATGACTAGACCAAATGAGTTACCACCGAGACTCTTGTAGGCATTTGGACCAAAGAGATCCATGTGAAGTAGCTCGAGTGGTCTTCTTGTGGTCATGATGTTCTTCGCGTGTGACTTCCTCCAACTTGTTTCCCTGCTTGAAAAGCACTACAAAGTCTATCCTTGTCAAATATGACATCTTTTATTCCAAGGATGTGATCACCTTTAATAAGCATATCAAGATTTCGCATACCAACATGACCTAGTCTTCTATGCCACAACCAGCCTTTAGAAGATTTGGTAATTAAGCAAGTTCTAGGTTGAGCCTTTTTAGTGAAATCAACAATGTAAAGATCTCCTCTATGTATACCGGTAAAGACCATTTTATGATTGTCTCTACGAAACACTTGGCAATGTACTTCAGTGAATAAGACATTGAAACCGAAATCCGCAAGTCTAGAAACTGAATGTAAATTGTATCCACGGGATTCAACGAGCATGACATTTTGTATGGAGCTATCATGTGAGATGGCCACCTTACCAAGGCCAACCACCTTACCCTTTGAATTATCACCAAAAGTGACATATTTTCGAGGGCCGTCGCTTTCAGCAAGCTCACGGAACATATCTTTATCTCCGGTCATATGATCAGTACATCCACTATCAAGGACCCATTCCTTTCCTCCAGCCATGTAGCTGCGAAGATTTTCCATAAGATCAAAATGCCTCATTGCATCATCAAGATCATAGTCACTATCATCATCTTCATCATAGTATCCATGTTCAACATCATCTTGTGATTGATCAATTCCTAGAGAGCGTAATTCATTAGATAAATGATCATCACAATGATTACCTTTATGAATTCTAATAGCTTCAGATATGATATCGCTAATGATTCCAACATTTCATTTAGCACGCATGAGATTGGTAATCTCAAATAGACAATCACCAAAGCTAGGATCATTGGAGTTCATCTTACTCAAGGGAATAGACTTATGGAGAATTTCGTCTAAATTTTTGAAGGAATAATCTGGAAATCATTCCTCAAGAAATCTCCATATGATGTAAGCACACTTGAGAGTAGGCAAACATCTAATCAAGTTTCTAGGTAAGCCTCTAATGATGAGCTCAACAGTTCTAAGATTGCGAATCATGTCAATTGATTCATCAAGGGTAGGATGCATGGGATGAACATGAGGTGCACAAGGGCTAGCAATATACTTGTTCAAGTGATATTCATTGAAAATCTCAAGCATTTCATTTTTCCACTCATGAAAATACTCTCCATCAAGAATAGGCACTCTATGTCTAAGACTCCCCAAAGTAGACATATCCATCTTCCTCCAATGGTGTTTAAACCAAGGCAATGGAGACCAATGCTCTGATACCAATTGAAAGGATCGAGAAGAGGTTTCTAGAGGGGGGTGATTAGACACTAAGTGCCAAAAGTTGCAGTTTTTAATATTCTTAAGTTTAAGTGGGGTTTAAGCACAAGTTTAACAAACACAATACATATCAAGCAAGCATGCACTGAGTATATGATCAGCGGAAAGTAAAGCATGCAACTTGCAAGAATGTAAAGAGAAGGGTTTGGAGTATTCAAACGCAATTGGAGACACGGATGTTTTTGTCGTGGTTCCGATAGGTGGTGCTATCGTACATCCACGTTGATGGAGACTTCAACCCACGGAGGGTAACGGTTGCGCGAGTCCACGGAGGGCTCCACCCACGAAGGGTCCACGAAGAAGCAACCTTGTCTATTCCATCACGGCCGTCGCCCACGAAGGACTTGCCTCACTAGCGGTAGATCTTCACGAAGTAGGCGATCTCCTTGCCCTTACAAACTCCTTGGTTCAACTCCACAATCTTGCCGGAGGCTCCCAAGTGACACCTAGCCAATCTAGGAGACACCACTCTCCAAGAAGTAACAAATGGTGTGTTGATGATGGAGCCCTTGCTCTTGTGCTTCAAATGATAGTCTCCCCAACACTCAACTCTCTCTCACATGATTTGGATTTGGTGGAAAGAAGATTTGAGTGGAAAGCAACTTGGGAAAGGCTAGAGATCAAGATTCATATGGTTGGAATGGAATATCTTGACCTCAACACAAATGTAGGTGGTTCTCTCTCAGAAAATGTGTATTGGAAGTGTAGGTATGTTCTGATGGCTTTCTCCATGAATGAAGAGTGGGTGGAGGGGTATATATAGCCTCCACACAAAATCTAACCGTTACACACAATTTGCCAAACTCGGTGGGACCAAATGGTTAAACTCGGTCATGCCGATTCAGCAAACCTAGTGACCGTTAGGATTTTTGGTGGGACTGAGATGCAACCCGGTAGGACCGATATGGTTAGGGTTAGGGCATAACGTAATCTTGGTGTGACCGATTACACAAACTCGGTGGGACCGATTTTGGTAATAAGCTAACCAGAGAGTTGGTCAGGTAAACTCGGTGGGACCGATTCGCTCATCTCGGTGAGACCGAAATGTTACAAAAGGGAAACAGAGAGTTTACATTGCAATCTCGGTGGGACCGATCGCTCATCTCGGTAAGATTGAAACGTTACGAAGGGAAACAGAGAGATTACAATCCCATCTCGGTGAGACCGAGATCCCTATCGGTGAAACCGATTTGCTAGGGTTCGTGGCAGTGGCTATGACATCTGAAACTCGATGACGCTGGATAGATAGAATCGGTGGGGCCGAGTTTGACTTTTGGATTAGGTCCTATGTGGATGTGGGAAGGTAGTTGAGGGTTTTGGAGCATATCACTAAGCACTTTGAGCAAGCAAGCCATTAAGCAACACCTCATCCCCTCTTGATAGTATTGGCTTTTCCTATAGACTCAATGTGATCTTGGATCACTAAAATAGAAAATGTAGAGTCTTGATCTTGAAGCTTGAGCCAATCCTTTGTCCTTAGCATCTTGAAGGGGTTCCACATCCTCTAGTCAATGCCACTCCATTGTTGAACTTATCTGAAACATACTAGGTAAAAGTGTTAGTCCAACAAGAGATATGTTGACATTAATTACCAAAACCACCCAGGGAGCACTTTTGCTTTCGCAATGGCGATGAGATAGCGGAGGATGACCCCTCCAAGAAGCAACCCAAGCACCGACGTCAGCGGCGCCGCTCTAAGTCCCGCCAAAGCAAAAGTGGTGATACCGGCATAGGAGATAATAACACTCCAGATAACGCCCAAGACAACAACAATCCCCTCCAGCAAGATTTAGAGCGGGAGGATGAAGGAGCCAGCTCTCCTGAGAGAGCGGCAGACGGAGAGAAGGAGGATGGCAATTACATCCCCCCTCCGAAGACGAGGCAAGCCTCGGCGATGATGAATTCGCCGTACCAGAGGATCCCGTCGAACAAGAGCGCTTCAAGCGTCGGCTTATGGCCATGACAAATAGCCTGAAGAGAAAGCAGCAGCAGCTTCAAGCTGATCAAGATCTGCTAGCTGACAAATGGACTGAAGTCCTCACGGCCGAGGAATATAAACTCGAGCGCCCCTCCAAGAGCTACCCAAGGCGCAGATTACTACCCCGACTGGAGGAAAAAGCGTATGATACGGCTGGTCGACCACCTCATGGCTGCGATAGAGAGGCATTCCTGCCAAAAGCTCAGCCTCCACCCCAACGCCATTCAAATAAAAAGGCATGGGGAGATACGCCAGACCTGTGAGACATATTGGAGGACAAGGCAAAGCATTCAAGATCAATCTACGGATCACGAGGGCGCACCACTCTGCGAGACAACAAACGTCACGCCGGATACAATAAAAGCAAATCCGGCCGGGCCGAACACAGCGGGCAAGACCCATTCGAGCTGCGTCGAGATATAGCCCAATACAGAGGCGCCGAACACCCCCTATGCTTCACAGACGAAGTAATGGAACATCAATTCCCAAAAGGTTTCAAACCTATAAACATTGAATCATACGATGGCACAACAGATCCCGCAGTATGGATTGAGGATTTTCTCCTCCACATCCACATGGCCCGCGGCGATGACTTACACGCCATCAAATACCTCTCACTAAAGCTCAAAGGACCAGCGCAGCATTGGCTTAACAACTTGCCAGCGGACTCCATTAGCTGTTGGGAAGATCTGGAAGCCACATTCCTCGACAAGTTTCAAGGCACTTATGTGCGACCACCAGACGCCGATGATTTAAGTCACATAATTCAGCAGCCAGAAGAGTCGGCCAGGCATTCTGGACTCGGTTCCTTACAAATAAAAATCAAATCGTCGACTGTCCGGATGCAGAAGCCTTAGCGGCTTTCAAACACA
Source organism: Triticum urartu (assembly GCF_003073215.2). NCBI lineage: Eukaryota > Viridiplantae > Streptophyta > Magnoliopsida > Poales > Poaceae > Triticum > Triticum urartu. The sequence continues at coordinate 292,880,676 of NC_053028.1, forward strand.
ATATCCGAGACGAGTGGCTAGCCCGGCACCTTGGTCAGGAAAAGCCGAAATCTATCGCAGCTCACACGACGCTCATGACCCACTTTTGTGTGGGAGAAGACAGCTGGCTGGCTCGCAGTAATAACATATCAAAGAACCATGGTACCTCAGACACCAAGGACGGCAATAGCAGGTCACGTCGCAACAAGCATAAGCGCCGCATTACCAGCGAAAATACTGAGGATACGGCAGTCAATGCTGGATTCAAAGGCTCTAAACCCGGTCAGCGGAAAAAGCCATTCAAACAAAATACGCCGGGTCCGTCCAGCTTGGACCGTATACTCGATCGCTCGTGTCAAATACACGGCACCCCAGACAAGCCAGCCAATCACACCAACAGGGATTGTTGGGTGTTCAAGCAGGCCGGCAAGTTAATTGCCGAAAACAAGGACAAGGGGCCGCATAGCGATGACGAGGAGGAACCCTGGCAGCCGCACACTGGAGGACAGAAGAGGTTTCCCCCGCAAGTGCGGACGATGAACATGATATACGCAAACCACATCCCCAAGAGGGAGCGGAAGCGTGCGCTCAGGGACGTATATGCGTTGGAGCCAGTCGCCCCAAAGTTCAACCCTTGGTCCTCCTGCCCGATCACCTTCGATCGCAGGGACCACCCCACTAGTATCCGTCATGGCGGATTTGCCGCAATGATCCTAGACCCAATCATCGATGGATTTCACCTCACTCGAGTCCTTATGGACGGCGACAGCAGCCTAAACCTGCTTTATCAGGACACAGTGCGCAAAATGGGTATAGACCCCTCAAGGATCAAACCCACAAAAACGACCTTTAAGGGCATCATTCCAGGCGTAGAGTCCCATTGCACAGGCTCAATTACATTGGAAGTGGTCTTCGGATCCCCGGATAACTTCCGAAGCGAAGAGTTAATCTTCAATATAGTCCCGTTCCGTAGTTGTTATCACGCGCTGCTCGGGGCGAACCGCATTTGCTAGATTCAATGCAGTACCGCATTATGCATACCTCAAGCTCAAGATGCCAGGATCTCGCGGAGTTATTACAGTCAATGGAAACAAAGAGCGCTCTCTCCAAACAGAGGAGCACACCGCGGCCCTCGCAGCAGAAGCGCAAAGCAGCCTCTCAAGGCAATCAACCAGTTCGGCGTTTCAAAGCCCGGACACCTTCAAGCGCGCTCGGGGTAATCGGCAAATAGACCGCCTGGTGCGGTCTGAGCTCGCGTAGCAATACGGCGGCCACCCCAATCCCAGCCCAACGGCGAAACTCGTGCCGCGCGTACATAACTATGCATTAAAAATACCATGGGCACAGGTGGGGAGGGGGGCACAACTGCGGCACGCCCCAAGACGCGACTTGAACCGCACTAGGGTCTTCCCGTTTGGTTATTTTTCTTTTTCTTTCAGGACCTTAATCTCTGGAAACACTGTCCGGCAGCACTATTGCCGAACACATGATGCGGCAACCAAGGAGGCAGACAGCTACGTTATAGCACGGAATTCCCAGGTTGATTTCAGTAACGAGCGAAATATTCGATTTCATATCATTCCTCAGCTTTCCCTTGGGAGGTACATAGTCCTACTCTTTTCTTATCGCACTATCTGTATCACACTGCTTCAACGCAAATTTCCAATAAACAATGCATGACATTATGACTATTATTGCATTCTTGTTTTATATATATATGTGTGTGTGTGTGTGTGTGTTCACTAATGACGCCTTGCAACCATACAATTTGGTATGGCCAATACACCAGGGGCTTACGTACCCCACAATGCGGTGTGAAAAGTCCGAACACATTCACAAGTGCAGCACCCCGAACTCATAGCATTATATGCATCAGCTCCGAATTATGTCTTTGGTCAAATGTTGGGTTTGCCCGGCTCCTATGTTTTGGTACCTTACGTTCCGCTCTATCGGCTAAGGTAGCACTAGGAGAACTACTGTGATTGTGCCTCGGTTCTGCCGGGCTGAGCACCTCAGTAGAGAAAGCTAAAACTGACTGTCATGATAAGGCGAGAGACTGGTCACTGTTCGCCGAGGTTTTTCGAGTCCCTAAAGACTTATGCCGCTTAGGGCGAAGGGCCGGCCCTGTCCAGCTTACAGGTGTGTATCGCGCCCCATATTCGGCCTTCCGAATACCAGGGGCTTCGCCGAAATTTAAAATTATAGAATTCTATGGCTAAGTGAGAGTGATAAAGCATTATTAGTCCGATTGCCTTGTTTGTTGTGCTGAGCACCTCCCTCGAAGGACCCAAACATGGGAACAAGAGTGCTCAGGTTTATCCCGAACACCCCAGCACTCGTGGCATGGGGGCAGAAGCCGAGGACTAGCCATCTCTCAGATTGGATAAACAGCCAAACAGAAGGTAATATTTTAAATTCCAACAAGCGTTGCATACCGCATATGAAACAAGTTTTCATACATACAGGATAAAACGAGCAAGTCTCATTCAAATATTACATCTTTTGAGCACTCATCCACGATAAGACGGGCACCCAGCAAAACACCCGCGTAGTACATCTCGGGGTGGCGGTGCTCCTTGCCCTCCGGCGGCCCCTCCTTGATCAGCTTCACGGCGTCCAGCTTAACCCACTGCATTTTTACACGGGCGAAAGCCCGGCGTGCACCTTCAATGCAGACGGATCGCTTGACGACCTCCAGCCGTGGGCAGGCATCCACAAGCCGCCTCACCAGGCTGAAGAAGCTGTTCGGAAGGGCGTCGCCAGGCCACAGCCGGACTATAAAGCCCTTCATGGCATGATCGGCCGCCTTATGTAGCTCGACCATCTGCTTCAGCTGGTCGCTCATCGGCACCGGATGTTCGGCCTCAGCATACTGAGACCAGAACAGCTTCTTCGTCGAGCTTCTGTCCTCGGCCTGGTAAAATTGTGCGGCATCGGACACACTGTGGGGAAAATCTGCGAATGCTCCTGAAGAACTCCGGATCCGGGTAAGTAATCGGTAATGTACTTTTACATTCTTGCTTTGCATATAGAAAGCCTTACCCGCCGCTATCTTCTTCATCGCGTCGATCTCCTGAAGGGACTTCTGGGCCTCGGCCTCGGCACTCTTTGCGCTCTCACGGGCCACGGCAAGCTCAGACTCTCGCGTCTTCAAGTCAAGCTCCAACGCCTTGTGCTTCGTCACGAGAGCCTGGAGCTCTTGCTGCACCTCGCCCACCCGAGCCTCGTGCTTTTCTCGCTCGGTGCGCTCCTTGGCCGCTATATCTTCGGCCTTGGTCAGCGCTTGCTTCAGGGTTGCCACCTCAGTCGTGGCCCCTGGTGAACATACAATGATCCTGTCATTTTGCAATCACGTCCTTTTTTTATATATACATATCTATAGCCGGGGTATTACTTACCCTTGTTCTCCTCGAGCTGCCTCTTGGCAAGGCCGAGCTCCTTCTTGGACCCCTCGAGGTCCTGCTTCAGTACGGCGACCTCCGCAGTTAGTGCGGCGGACGCCAGCAGCGAAGCCTGCATATGCATATTGACATACTTATATTAGACTCCTGCAATATTATTTGATCCTCTGTTCGGCTTTTCTTTGTGAACACCGAACAAAGCATCAGGGGCTACTGTCTATGCGGTAATATTTCTACTACATTTTAAAACACTTACCTCAAAGCCTGTTAGAAGGCTGGCACAGGCTTCAGTCAATCCGCTCTTGGTGGACTGAACCTTCTGGATCACCGCACTCATAATAGTGCGGTGCTCCTCGTCGATGGAAGCGCTGCGAAGCGCTTCCAGCAGATTGTCCGTTGCCTCTGGATGGACAGAGGTCACCGGCACAGGCGTCTGGCCCCTCTTAGAAGGAGACCGCCTGCCTGATCCCGTAACCGCTGGAGGGTCCGGCACGGTGTTCGGCTGAGAGCCGAACTCGGTGCTCTCAGGGGCTCCATCCCCGCGGCTCCCGAAGTCCGGAAGGTCGCCTTGATGTGCCTCCAGGACTGTCTCCCCTCGATCCGGTGCCTCTTGAGACAACACCTCGGCGTCGTCGGCAGGATGAGGGGAGGTGGCGGTCGGGACTGGATTGCTATCCATGTCCAACGAGCCCAGGGAGCCGTCCGATGATACCTCGATATTGGCTCGTGGCGGCCTGCGTAATTATGTTCGGCGATTAGGGAAAGCAGTGCGACAAAGGAATCCTATGGGTTACTTTGGTATCTGAATACTTACGATCTCCCCGGGGGCTTGGTCCTGGGAAACCACTCGTCTTCGCCTTCGTCGGCGGCGGTGGAGCTGTCCGGAAGTAGAGTCCTTCCCTTCCTTGACCCTTCGCCCCCCCCAACTGGGGCGGCCTTCCTCTTTCTGTCTCCCCTAGTCGGTGGGGGAGCATCTTCTTCTTCTTCTTCCTCGTCTTCGGGGGAAGAGTGCACCGCAGAGTTATCGAACGATGAGTCCGATGATGCCTGGCATCGGGAACTCTTTCGAGCTCCCTTGGCCTTCTTGGTCTTCTTCGGCACCTTATAAGTGGCCGGAGTCAACATCTTCGCCAGAAGAGCATCGGCGGGGCCTTCGGGAAAAGGAGCCGGGTAGTCGATCTGTCCGGCCATCTTCTGCTAGTCCTGTCAAAGTTACCGGAGTTTAGATCCTGCATAGAGTCAATCTATATAAAAAATAAGTATCCTGTGGAAGGAAAAGCACCTTACCGCACTGGCTTGGCGCTTCACGCTGAATCCGCGTTCCTCAGTAATGGGGGGAGGGACCTCGGCACTTTTGAACAGCACCCTCCAGGCGTCTTCATGAGTCGTGTCGAAGAGCCTGTTCAGAGTTCGGTGCTGCGCCGGATTGAACTCCCACAAGGTGAACTCTCGTTGTTGGCACGGGAGTATCCGGCGGATGAGCATAACCTAGACTATGTTGACAAGCTTGAGCTTCTTGTCCAACATGTTTTGAATACATGTTTGGAGTCCAGTCAGCTCCTTCGAACTACCCCAGGACAGGCCCTTCTCTTTCCAGGAGGTGAGCCACGTGGGGATGCCAGATCGGAACTCGGGGCCGCTGCCCATGCAGGGTCGCGCGGCTCGGTGATATAGAACCACCCCGATTGCCTCCCCTTTATGGTCTCCACAAAGGATCCCTCGAGCCATGTTATGTTGGGCATTTTGCCCACCATGGCGCCTCCGCACTCCGCCTGGCGGCCGCCCACCACCTTCGGCTTGACATTGAAGGTCTTCAGCCATAAGTCGAAGTGGGGCTTGATAAAGAGGAAGGCCTCGCACACGACGATAAACGCCGAGATGTTGAGGACGAAGTTCGGGGCCAGATCGTGGAAATCCAGGACGTAATAGAACATGAGCCCCCGACGAAGGGATGGAGAGGGAATCCCAGTCTGCAGAGGAAATGGGTGAGGAATACTACCCTCTCATGGGGCCTGGGGGTGGGGATGAGCTGCCCCTCATCTGGGAGCCGATACGCGATGTCGTCGGGCAGGTATCCGGCTCTCCTTAGTTTCTTGATGTCTCCCTCCGTGACAGAGGAGACCATCCACTTGCCTCCCGCTCCGGACATGATTGGAGAAGGTCGAGGTGGAAAGTGCGGACTTGGGCACTAGAGCTCGAGTGTGCGAAAACGGATGAGCAAAGGAGGAAGAAGGCATGGATAGAAAGGTGGATCCTTATCCCTTTATATGGACGGACGAAACTAAGCATCCCCATCTGCCTGGTAAAACTCGCTTATCCCCCAAGCGCTGCGATTGATGGCGCGGTTGGGTTACCCATGCCCGTATTGATGAGAATCCCGTAATAAGGGGACACGATCTCTGCTTTGACAAGACGTGTCGAAAAACTGCCTCGTGTTATGTGCGGGGCGGGTTAAAAGGAACGGTTCGAATAATCACCGGGCCATGACATAACGTCATGCTACCAAAACAAGCCAGCAAGTTAGATATGCGAAAATATTATTCTCTCTGCGGTGGAATGTGGAACTTAATTTGCAGGGTCGGACACTATCCTCGTTTTCAAGTTCTTCTGTGATGTATTCGGAGAAGGAACCCGCCTTGCAATGCCGAAGACAATACTGCGCGCCGGACTCATCGTCATTGAAGCCTGGTTCAGGGGCTACTGAGGGAGTCCTGGATTAGGGGGTCTCCGGACAGCCGGACTATCTCCATTGGCCGGACTGTTAGACTATGAAGATACAAGATTGAAGACTTCGTCTCGTGTCCGGATGGGACTCTACTTGGCGTGGAAGGCAAGCTAGGCAATACATATATGGATATCTCCTCCTTCGTAACCGACCTTGTGTAACCCTAACACTCTCGTCTATATAAACTGAAGGGTTTTAGTCCGTAGGACAACAATCACAACATACAATCATACCATAGGCTAGCTTCCAGGGTTTAGCCTCTCTGATCTCATGGTAGATCTACTCTTGTACAACCCATATCATCAATATTAATCAAGTAGGACGTAGGGTTTTACCTCCATCAAGAGGGCCCGAACCTGGGTAGAACATCGTGTCCCCTACCTCCTGTTACCATCCGGCCTAGACACACAGTTCGGGACCCCCTACCCGAGATCCACCGGTTTTGACACCGACAACAATACTTTCATTAAATATAAAGTGGCACCTCTCCCAATTCAAGACAAGACTAGTTTCTTCACATCTCTACAAAACTCGATCAAGGTTGCTTAAGCAATCATTAAAAGAAGTTCTGTAAACGGAAAAATCATCGATGAAAAGCTCAACAATTTTTCAAAAAGTCAGAGAATATAGCAGTCATACATCTTTGAAAAGTAGCAGGTGCATTGCATAAACCAAAAGGCATTCATCTATAAGCAAAGATACCAAAAGGGCATGCAAAAGTAGTTTTTTCTTGATCCTCTTGTGACATAGGTATTTGGGAGAAACGAGAGTATCAATCTAGAAAGAAAAAAATGTGTATGTTTTGATAGTATTTCTAGAATTTGATCAATGAATGGCAAAGGATAATGATTTTTCCTAGTAGCCTTGTTTAGTTTTCTAAAATCAATTACCATCCTATAACCTGTTACAATTCTTTGTGGGATAAGTTCATTTTTATCATTAGGGACAACAGTAATACCTCCCTTCTTAGGGACACAATGAACATGACTTACCCATCTACTATCAGCTATATGATATATTATACCCACTTTTAGAAGCATTAATATTTTGTTTCTTACCAATTCCTTCATCCTGAGATTTAATCGTCGCTAGTGATCAGCGACTGGCTTAGCATCAGGCTCCATATTAATCTTGTGTTGACATAGAGTGGGACTAATGACCTTAAGATTACCATGAGTATATCCAATAGCGGCACAGTGCTTCTCTAGAGTTTTCAATAATCTCTTTTCTTCGTGCTCTGAAAGGTTAGCACTAACAATAACATGATATATTTTCTTTTCATCACGATAAGCATATTTCAAAGTATCAGGTAATTGTTTAATCTCAAACACAGGATCACTCCTGGGTGGAAGAGGATCTCCAAGAGTATCAATAGGCAAATTGTGTTTGAAAATATGCATTTGTTTAAAGAATATCTCATCTATTTCGTTTCTTTCATTCATGTGCATGTCATTTTCACGGTCTAGTAAATATTGTTCTAATGGTTCAGTAGGAGGCATGACAATAGAAGCAAGACTGATAATTTCATCTTTACTAGATAATTCTTTATCACGAGGTTGTCTATGGAATTTAGAGAAATTAAATTCATGAGACACATCACCAAAATTTAAACTAACATTTTCTTTTGTGCAGTCTATCTTAGCATTGACCGTATCCAGGAAAGGTCTACCAAATATAATGGGACAAAAGTTAGCTTGCGGGGAACCAAGAACTAGAAAATCAGTAGGGCATTTTATTTTCCCACACAAGACTTGAACATCTCTAACAATCCCAAGTGGTGTGTGATACGTCTCCAACAATCTATAAATTTTTATAGTTCCTGTAAGTGCATCTAGTGCCACCCCTAGTGGGTTTTGGAGTATTGACGACAAACCTGGTTGAGGGACTAATGTGTTTGTGAGAATTGCAAGATAACAGAGGTAGTAGTCCCTCATTGATTTGGTTTACCTACCGGAGATGACCCCTAAAAATTTATGAAGACATTGAAGACAAAGGTGGTATGTGAAGGTATTCACATTGAAGACTATGACAAGAGAAGACATCGCGTGAAGACTACGGAGCGCGAAGACTTAGTTGTTTTGTTGTTTCATTTTCTTGTTTGTTGAGTCATAGGAACCATTGTACTGTTAAGTGGGGTCCAAGTGAACCAGTCAGAATGACTGAAGTGATGCTTAACCAAAATCCTATGTCTTCGAGCGAAGACATTGAGAGCAAATCTTATCCAGAGCTGGATAAGTCACCTTTGCTTGTAGCTCAAGTAAATTTGCCATGTGTGTTTGAAATCTGACCATTGGAACACGTGTCAGTTCCTTAGTGACCCAGGGTTATTTCGGACAAATTAGGTCGGGTTGCTTAGTGGCTATTAATAGCCCACCCCTTACACCATAAATTGGTTGGATGCTCGGAGTTAGTGCACGGCTTTTGTCGTTTGAGAGCAACCCACCTCGAAGCCTTTGAGAGAGAAATCCTTGTGAGGACAAAGCCCTAAACACCCAGAGCCAAAGAGTGTTAGGCATCACTGAAGTCTTCCTATCTGTGCGATCTGAAGACTTATGACACTTGAGGACTGTGAATCCTCCAGCCGGTTAGGCGTCGCGTTCTGAGCATCCAAGAGTCATTGTGGATCGCCGGTGAATGAAGTCTGTGAAGGTTTGGAAGTCTACCTTGAAGACTTACCAGAGTGATTGGGTGAGGACAGGGTGTCCTTAGCTCAAGGGGAATAAGGTGAAGATGCGGTCTTCTGAGTTGAATCTCAGCCTCCCTAACCAGACGTACAGTTGTCACAACAACTGGAACTGGTCCAACAAATCATTGTCTTCAATGAGCTACTGGTTCTATCCTTCCCATCTCCTTATTTGCAGTTGGTCCTTGTGAAGTCATTGCCTGTTTGCATTATCTTTTGTCTTCACTGAGTAACTGCTTGTTCTGATTGGCTTCATACTATCTTCCATCCTGATCCATACTGCCTAGCTGCTATTAGTCTTTGTGCTTTCATTGAATACTTGACTATGGCTTGTCTAGTGTAGTCTACCTTCCGCTGCATGGTAATATGTTTATTTCTAACGTTTGTCTTAGAAACTTCCATGTTTTGAAGACTTCCTTAAAAATCGCCTATTCACCCCCCTCTAGTCGATCACTAGCACTTTCAGTTCCATACTGTTATATTATCATTCTTGGATGTTTTACAATCATTTTATAGCAACTTTATATCATTTTTGGGACTAACCTATTGACACAGTGCCCAGTGCCAGTTGTTGATTTTTTGCTTGTTTTTTACTTCATAGAAAATCAGTACCAAACGGAGTACAAACGCAGCGAAACTTTTTGGAGATTTTTTCTCGACCAGAAGAAACCTGTTGGGCTTTGAGGGGAGCACAACGCACTAGGGCACACCTGGGGGGCCAGGCGCCCCCAGGTGGGTTGTGCCCACCTCGGTGGCCTCCCGCATCGCCTCTTCACCCTATAAATCCCCAAATATTCCAAAACCTTAGGGGAGTCGACGAAACACAATTCCAGTCGACGCAAGTTCCAGAACCACGAGATCCAATCTAAACACCATCACGGAGCGGTTCATCATCCTCATTGGTGCTTCTCCGATGATGCGTGAGTAGTTCATCATAGACCTACCGGTCTGTAGGCAGTAGCTAGATGGCTTACTCTCTCTCTCTCTCTCTCTCTCTCTCTCTCTCTCTTTTGATTCTCAATACAATGGTATCTTGGAGATCTATTTGATGTAACACTTTTTGCGGCGTGTTTGTTAGGATCCGATGAACTTTGAGTTTATGATCAGATCTTTATATCCATGAAAGTTAGTTGAGTCTTCTTTTGATCTCTTATATGCATGATTATTTATAACCTTGTATTTCTTCTTTGAATCTTTGGTTTAGTTAGGCCAACTAGATCGATTTTTCTTGCCATAGGAAGAGGTGCTTTGTGATGGGTTCGATCGTGTGGTGTTCCTTCCCAGTGACAGAAGGGGCAGCAAGACACATATGTAGGGATAACAAGATGTGGTATATTCCCACATGAATAGATCTTGTCTACATCATGTCATCGTTCTTATTGCATTACTCCGTTTCTCCACGAACTTAATACACTAGATGCATGTTGGATAGCAGTCGATGCATGGAGTAATAGTAGTAGATGCAGGCAGGAGTCGGTCTACTAATTTGGAATTGATGCCTATACATTGATCATTGCTTGGATATCATCATAATTATTTGAGGTTCTATCAAGTGCCCAATAGTAATTTATTCGGGTTGCAAGTATTTGTTCTTTGTGTGCAAGTACTATTTACATAGTGTTTCTTAGTTCTCCTACTGCATTGATACCTTGGTTTCAAAACTGAGGGAAATACCTATCGTAGCTGTGCTGCATCATCCCTTCCTCTTTGGAGAAATACCAACGAAGTTCATGCGACATCAAAAGGAATTTCTGGCGCCGTTGCCGGGGAGACATCATCAACATCTATCAAGTTCCTAATCAAAAATCACATTTCCTTGAAATTTACATTATTTTCCATTTGCCTCTCGTTTTCATCTCCCCCACTTCACAAAAATTTGCCGTTTTATTTGCCCTCTTTTTTGTTCGCCGTTTTCTAGTCAAATTTATTTTTTCTTGAAATCTTGTTTGCGTAGTTGCGATGTCCCACAAGTATAGGGGATCAATTGTAGCCTCTTTTGATAAGTAAGAGTGTCGAACCCAACGACGAGCTAAAGGTAGAACAAATATTTCCTCAAGTTCAATCGACCACCGATACAACTCTACGCACGCTTAACGTTCGCTTTACCTAGAACAAGTATGAAACAAGAAGTACTTTGTAGGTTTAAAGGGATAGGTTTGCAAGAATATAAAGAGCACATAAATAAAAACTAGGGGATGGTTTAGGTAAATAAGCAATAAAGTTAGTATAGCGAGTGTGGAAAAGTGGTGGAAGGATTTTCGAAATTGTCCCTAAGCAATTGACTACTTTACTAGACCGATAGCAAGTTTTATGTGGGAGAGGCCACTGCTAGCATGTCATCCCTGAATTGGAATTCTATGCACTTATGATTGGAACTATTAGCAAGCATCCTCAACTACTAACGTTCATTAAGGTAAAACCCAACCATATCATTAAGATATATTGGCCCCCCTTCAATCCCGTATGCATCAATTTCTATGCTAGGTTGAAGCTTCTGTCACTCTTGCCCTCCAATACATAGTCCTATCAACATACAACTAACCCTATGGTGTGATCCACGCGCGCGCTCATATGATGGGAACCAAAGGACAGCAACATAACCACAAGCAAATGAAACCAATCATCGCAATCCACCAATTACCGATAGGACAACGAAAATCTACTCAGACATCATAGGATGGCAACACATCATTGGATAATAATCTGAAGCATAAAGCACCATGTTCAAGTAGAGGGTACAACGGGTTGTGGGAGATTAGACCGCTGTAGATAGATGGGGGAAGGTGATGAAGATGTTGGTCAAGATGACAGAGGTGTTGGTGTAGATCATCATCACACGATGATGGCCCCGGCGGCGTTCCGGCGCCACCGGGAGAGAGTGGGAGAGGGCCCCCCCTTCTTCTTCTTCTTCTTTGACCTTCTCCTTAGATGGGACAAGGGTTTCCCCTCTGGTCCATGTCTTCCATGGCGGCAGAGGGGCGAGAGCCCCTCCGAAATTGGATCTGTCTCTCTATCTCTCTCTGTTTCCGCGTTTTTGATTCTGGCCTTTCACCGTTTCTTATATTCCCGAAGATCCGTAACTCTGATTGGGCTGAAATTTTAACACGATTTGTATCCGGATAGCGCACCAACCGCCTTAAGGAGTGGACATGAGGGTCAGGGGCGCGCCCACCCCCTAGGGCACGCCCCCCTGCTTCGTGGCCCACTCGGGCATCGTCTCACGTTGATTCTTCTTCCCAAAAATCACATATATTCCAAAAAAATCTCTGTAAGTTTTTATCCCCTTTGAACTCTGTTTGATATGGATTTTCTGCAAAACAAAAAACATGCAATAAACATGAACTGGCACATGGCACTGGATCAATATGTTAGTCCTAAAAATAGTATAAAAGTTGCCAAAAGTATATGAAAGTTGTATAATATTAGCATCGAACAATCAAAAATTGTAGATACGACGGAGACGTATCAAATACCAAGTTGTGTGACTTTTCCAATACCAATAATAATGATTTTATTAGCACTCTGATTGCTCCTCCCACCACTAGTCCGGAGTTTTGTGACATTAATGCCACTTTGTTGAATCTTGTCATGAAAAATCAATTTTCTGGTACTCCTAATGAGGATGTCGCGTCCCATATTAATACATCCGTAGAATTATGCGATATACAGAAGATACAAGATGTGGAGAATGATATTGTGTAGTTGAAATTATTTCCTTTCTCTTTGCGAGGTCGTGCAAAATTTTGGTTTTCTTCTTTTCCTCACAAAAGTATCGATTCTTGGGATTAAGTGAAAAGATGCTTTTATTACTAAGTATTTTCATCTCGTGAAAATTATTTTCCTTATAACCCAGATCATGAATTTTAAGCAACCTGAGCATGAACATGTTGTGCAATCTTGTGAAAGAATGAAATTTATGCTAAGAAATTGTCCTACTCATGGTTTAAATCTTTGGATGATTATACAATTTTTTAATGCAGGATTGAATATTATTTCTAGAAATCTTTTAGATTCCGCCGCGGGTGGTACTTTTATGGAAATTACTTTAGGTGAAGCTACTAAATTTCTAGATAATATCATGGCAACTTATTCATAATGGCATATCGAAAGAGCGCCTACTAGTAAAAAAAGTTAATTCGATTGAAGAAATTTCTACTTTGAGAAGTTGATGCTCTTATGATGTTGGTTGCTAATAAAAATGCTCCTATTGATCTTAATGATGTGCCTTTGCCCACTTTGATTGAGAAAAATAGTGATGTCATAGATGTGAATTTTATCTCACGAAACAATTTTAATAATAATGCTTATAGGGGTAATTTTAATCGTAGGCCTTTCCTGGGAAATTCCTCTAATAATTATGGTAATTCCTATGGTAATCCTTCTTACAATAATGATAGGAACACATCTGATCTTTATAATAATATTAAAGAATTTATCAATGCTCAAAAAACTTTCAATACTACGATAGAAGAAAAGTTGAATAAGATTGATGATATGTCTAGAAGCATTGATAGAATTTTTCACGACGTAGAAAATCTCGAGTTGAAAATTTGTGTGCCTAAGGTTGAAGAATCAATTAAAGCTTTATATTTTCTATGGATGAAAGTAAGAAAAGAACCACTATGCTTAGAGCGAAAAGAGAATTTTTAGAAAGAGTGTTTTCTACCGATTGCTTTCATAAAAATGATGAAGATCCTAAAATGATTGTTGTTTCTTCTATTGATTCCTTGTTTAGTAAAACTAAAATTGATGATAAAGGGACAGAAGAAGAGTCAACTTTAGCTACAAGGCGTCCCGATAATTCCGAGGGTGAAAATCTTGATGAGAAAATCGATAAAAGTGGGTTTGGAGAGGTCAAAACTAAAACTACTGATGTGCCCATTCTTTTGGATTACAAATACTTTAATTATGATAATTGCTCTTTGATTGATTGTATTTCTTTGCTGCAATCCATGATAAATTAACCTCGTGCCTATGACAAAAATAAAGCTTTTACTAAACATATCGTAGATGCCATGATGAAGGCTTTAGAAGAAAAGTTGGAATTAGAGATTTCAATTCTGAGAAAATTACATGATGAATGGGAACCTACTATCAAAGTCAAGATAAAAAATTATGAGTGTTTTGCTTTGTGCGATTTAGGTGCTAGTGTTCCCACAATTTTGTAATCTTTATGTGATGTGCTTGGTCTTACTGATATTGAAGAATGTTCTCTAAATTAGCAGTTGGCGGATTCTACTATTAAAAAGCATATGGGAAGAATTACTGATGTTCTTATTCTTGCAAATAGGAATCATGTGCCCATAGATTTTAGTGTTCTTGATATTGATTGTAATCCGTCTTGTCTAGTTATACTTGGTAGATCGTTTTTACACACTATAGGTGTCGTGATTGATATGAAAGAAGGCAATATTAAATTTCAATTTCCACTAAGGAAGGATATGGAACACTTCCCAAGAACAAGAATTAGGCCACCATATGAATCAATCATGAGAGCATCTTATGGATCTAGAACTAAAGATGATAAGACTTGAATCTATGAAGTATGCCTAGCAAGGGGCATAAAATGATAATGCTTGTTGGGAGGCAACCCAATGAATAAATTTTAATTTTTTCTTTTTATTTTCGTTCTTGCATGTTTGCACAATTATGCCTCTGTTATGATTGTGTTTTTATGTTTTAATTAGTGTTTGTGCCAAGTAAAGCCTTTGGGATAGCTTTGGTGATAGTTGATTTGATCCTGTTGAAAAACAAAAACTTTTGCGTCGAGTAACAAAATTGTTTAAATTCACAGAAGCAACAAAACATTCTGAATGTTTTACACAAGATTGATATACAAATTTCCTCTATTGTCCTAATGTTTCAGAATTTTTGGAGTTACAGAAGTATGAGAACAATTTGCATCTTTTAAGACTGTTTTGTTTTTGACAGATTCTATTTTTTCTTTGCATTGTGTGCATATTTTGATGAATCTATGGATTGTATTGGGGGGTATACACTACTAGGGAAAACCCTAGTAGTGGCGCTAGTTTTAGAGCTACTAGTAGCGCTTGTACCAGCGCTACCACTAAGGGGCTACAGGTAATTGGTAGTAGTAGCACTGGTTTACCAGCGCTACTGATACACCTAGTTAGCAGTAGCGCTCTTATTGGAAAAGCGCTGCTGATAGAGGTAAGTAGCAGTAGCGTTTCTTCTGAAAAGTGCTACTGCTTAGTTTTTCTATTTTTTAATTGCAGCTTATTTTCGCTGTAGTATATGTTTTATATACAGTACTTTCATCATATGATTTTATGACCATGATTAGTTATTATATATAACAGTGGGTGAAATGAACATGGAGCAGATTCAAGTGTAGGACACATGTGGTGCATGTCGAAAGTACTACTAATCCAAACTTGATCTAGTTTGGATTAATAGTACTTTCGATATGCACCACATGTTGCTTCCACTTGAATCTAATCCATGTTCATTTCACCTACTGATATATATATATATAATAACTCATCATGCTCATATAACAACTTAGCATCATGCATCATCGATCATAATAATAAATAACTCATCATTAGTATCATAATAACAAGTCCTACTCATCATCATCATCATCGATCATACAACTTCTACTCGATACCATAATGACAAGTCATACTCATCATCATCATAGTCATCTAACCAATCCTACTTAGTTGTTCTTAGCACATGATCATGAGTATTATCTAGGACCTAAATACCCTCTCTAAGTTAAAATAGCATAAAACAAGATAGGCCCTGACTCTCCATTATGGAGAATGGAGATTATCTTGTCTCCAATTCTTGCCCTTCGCACAATGTTGCTTCCAAGTAGCTCCCTACGATTGACCATACATTTTGCAATTTTGATTGTAATGTCTTCATCCCTTTTAGAAATCTGGTATGGACAGGAGTGATTCGTAGGATGACCTGGCCTTAAGTTCAAAACATCAAGGCGACCTTTCCGAAACATCTGATGAGGCACATAATCCTTCGGGATTTTCTACTGGAAAATATAGTAATGACTTCGTAGTTAGCAATGTAGTTGAGTTTTAGAAGAATTTATGCAAAAGATGCACAGATGTCGCAATAATAAAAAATCTTACCATGACATGTCCATGGATGTAACCGTAGTTCAACTCGTGCACTAGTGGCACGTATTGACCATAATGTGGAGGAGTTTGATAATAGATATTGTAATTCTCAAGATCAGTAATAAATGAGATCAGATGATTTTTCTCCTGATAAGTTAATTCTGAGCCATCGGTGTAGTAGGTTCTTTCTACCATCTTCCGCACATTCTTTGAAGAATGAAAATAAGCTATCAATGGAAATAAGCTGTCAACTATTTTGAAATAAACAATATAAATTACTTAATAACTATGTTTAAGAAAGTCACATAGCGGTAGAATTGGAAGCGTATCAACAAGGACCCAAATGTCCAAATTGTCTTGGGCAATGTCAAGATCACCAAGATACATGGTTACAAGCATACCCTCATGAAAATCATACATATTGCAAAGTGCTTCCCAATTCGGGCAACCAAAATGGGATACACTCTCAGAATTGTATAGTTTTACATCAAAATCCATACCATGATGGGTCCTTAATTAGGAAAATTTTCTTTGTTTCCAAATTTCCATGATCTTCAAAATCCATCCTCTCCAAGACATAGCGTCTTGCATGGCAAGGGATAATCTAGTGGAATTGTAAAATATGAAAATTATAAGTTGAAGTAGTAGAAGTCGTTCTTAATTACGAAAAAAACTTGCCGTCGTTGTGTACCGTTTCAACATCGAAGGTCTCCTAGAGCTTAATGGCTGAAGCGCCGACCTTCGTCCAGGTGAGGCATGTCGCACAGACTCCGTTCGTCGTTGCACCAGTCCCACTCCCCGGGAGACTTTCATTATCCGATGATGACATTTTGAAGGTTCATATAATTCAAATATTAAACTTGTACAATTAAATATATGTACTACAAAAACTAAATAAGATCATTATTATTCATCATGGGTTGACTACTGGTCTGCTGAGTCTTTTCTTGAAAATTCTCAGCTCACGTGGTGTATATATTCGACCATCGGTGATGGTCGCTCCTCCCTTTGTACCAGAGTGCATTACACCAAAATGTCTAGCACACATGAACGAAGGAGAAGCGACCCCCACAACAATAGTCACGATGTTTCGTCCTCTCATATGTTGTGGAGACTCTCCCTCTCTGATACCTCTCTGACATTTGCGACCTTCGGTGATGGTCGTTACTCCTCCTTCCCCTAGTGCATAACAAAGGTCTAGCACAAGGAGAAGAAGGAGAAACGAACCCCACGACAACAGTCGGAATTCTTCGTCCTCTCTCATATATGGTGGATACACTCCCTCACTGATTTTTTGACCGTCAGTGATTGTCGTTATTCCTCCTTCCCCTAGTGCATAACAATGGTCTAGCACAAGGAGAAGAAGGAAAAACGACCCCCAGGACAACAGTCAGGATTCTTCTTCTCTCATATATGGTGCAGACTTTCTCCCTCACTCGTTTGTTTACTGTTATGTATGGAGCCTCGACAGACTTAAATTCAACCCGAAATGTCGTTTAATTGTTTTTTAGAAAATCCAGGCCACTCGATATTTCCTAAAAATTCTAGCACAAGTCATGCAAGAATTCACGGAAAAATACGGCACGACCTTTGCTAAAAAAGGACATATCGAGCACCTGAAATTTGCTGGAGTAGAAATTAATCAACACTCCGGCAAAACATAGGCCACTCGGAGGTGTAACCTGCAAACATGGCCGGCCACTTGGGCAAGCACATATCCTATTTGAGCAACACAATATATACATGTTTATATCTACTTCATATGAGCATTCAAACTTGATGGTAATTGCATTTCAATGGTTGAAAATATGAAGAAAAAATTCAACGTATCACCTCGAGGTCGGAGGGGGTCAGTGACGGGGACAACGGCGATGATGATGGAGGGGATCCTTGATTTCTACAAAAACAAAAACCATATAAGCTATCAACTAATCAAATGCACACGCCTTGCATAGTGCTCTCCAATTTGAGCATTCAAAATAGGAGTAGCTCTCCAATTTGAGCATTCAATAAGCAAAACCAAATCGTAAAATAAATTAATTTTCAAATTAGCATGCATTTAATAAGATATGCGGGAATAATTGCTTTAACTAAAAAAATAAACTAGTTCTAATAATTTTCTTACTAAAAATAAACTAGTTCTATAGTAAAATTTTAATTAGATCATCAAATCTCATATACCTAAATTTTCTTACTAAAAATAAACTAGTTCTATTAATTCAACTAGTTCAACTAAAATAAACTAGTACTTACTAAAAATAAACTAGTTCTATTAATTTTCAAAGTAATTCTATTAAACACTTACTAAAAAACAGTAAAAAACTATATTTTTTCTCTAAACTAAACATTCATGCCCTAAATTAACATCTACTTATTTACCTAACCTACTCCCCTAACTAAAAAACCTCTAATTAACAGTACCACTACTTCCCTAAGCTAATTAACATCTACTTAGTTAACTGAATTAGTTAACCAAACATCTAAAAAACATCATATTAACCTAGTTAGTAAACAAAATTAGCCTAGCTTGTTCACTTAGTTAACCTAATTAACCTAGAGGGAGGAGGAGGGAGGAGGAGTACCTCTCGGTGGGGGACGGACGACACGGGGAGCGGGGGCGGGTGAGGAGGGCCGGCATGGGAGGTCGACCGACGGGGGAGGAGGCTGGCGCAGGGGAGGGTGGCCCGCGCGAGCGAGGGCGGTCGGCGGGAGAAGACCGATGCGGGGACGGCGGCAACGACGGCGCGAGGCGGAGGCGCGCGAGTGGAGTGTGTGAGGGGGAGTGAGGTCGAGCATGGGCTGTGGGTGTGGAAAAGGAGCCCGTAGTAGTAGCGCTTGTATGTAGAAAGCCCTACTGCAACGTCCAATAGTAGTAGCGCTTTCTACATAAAAGCGCTACTACTAAGCCTGGCCTGCCGGCAATGGTCTGGTAGTTGCAGTGGTAGCGTGTTTTATGAACACAACGCTACTGGTAAGTGCATAGTAGCAACGCTTGTCATGTGCAAGCACTACTGATAAGTAGTAGTAGCGTTCTCTTATAAAAAGCGCTAGTACTAAGCTCCTGTGTATAGGCGTTTCCCTAGTAGTGATAAGCCATGTCAAAGTTAGAATATAGTATATATATATAATGCAAAAACAAAATTTGAATGGGTTTTCAATAGTAGTTATATTGAAGATTAGTTTTCTTATACTAACGGATTTCATGAAGGTTTTGTTGAGTTTTTTTTATTGAAGTTTTCAAGTTTTGGGTGAGATCACGATGGATGAAGGAATAACGAGTAAGAAGAACCTAAGCTTGGGGATACCCCATGGCACCCCCAAGTTATTATCCAAATAGAAACAAGCAACTAAACTTGGGGGTTCCCCAGAAGGCATCCCCTCTTTTTTCTAACGACCATCGGTATTTTACTTGGAGCTATATTTTTATTCGTCACATATCATGAGTTTTGCTTGGAGCGTCTTGTATTACATGAGTCTTTGCTTGTTTTTCTTCTTAGTTCGTGTCATCTATCCTTGCTAGACACACTTGTTTGAGAGAGCGAAAATTATGCTATGATTTGTTAGAATTGCTCTCTATGCTTCACTTAAATTCTTTGAGCTATGGAATTGCTCTACTGGTTCACTTATATCTTTTTGAGCATGGTGTACTTTAATATTTTTGAAGAAATTCTCTCATGCTTCACTTAGATTTATTTGAGAGTTAGTAATTTTTGAAGAAATTCTCTCATGGTTCACTTATATTATTTTGATAGATGAAAAATTTTATGCGCATGTTCTTCACTTAAATTTATTTGAGCTTGTCAAAAGAAACATATGAAATTAGTCCCAAAGTGATAAATATTCAAGAGGGGTATAATAAAAACTTTCATGAAGATCATTGGACAAAATAAACTTGATTCCTTGTAATAGTTTTGCGATATAATGATAATAATATGTGAGTCATGTTGGTGAGTAATTATGCTTTAGTAAGAATATTGGTGTTAAGGTTTGTGATTCCCTATGCAAGTGCTACCTCTTGAGCATGCGTTGGTTTTCCCTTGAAGAGGAAAGGGTGATGCAGCAAAGTAGTGTAAGTATTTCCCTTAGTTTTTGAGAACCAAGGTATCAATCCAGTAGGATACAACCCAGAAGTCACCTAGTACCTACACAAACAATCAATAACCTTGCAACCAACGCGATAAAGGGGTTGTCATTCCCTTCACAGTCACTCGCAAAAGTGAGATCTAATAAAGATAGTAAAGTTAATATTTTTGGTATTTTTGTTGTATAGATTGGAGAGTAAAGATTGCAAAATAGTAAACGAGATGTGATGTAAATAAAATAGATGCAATATAATAAGAAAGACACCCGAGAGACATAGGTTTCACTAGTGACTTCTCTCAAGATAACATGTATTATGGTGGGTGAACAAATTACTGCCGAGCAATTGATAGAAAAGTGCATAATTATGAAGATATCTAAGGCAATGATCATGAATATAGGCATCACGTCCATGTCAAGTAGATCGAAATGATTCTGCATCAACTACTATTACTCCACACATCAACCGCTATCCAACATGCATCTAGGTATTAAGTTCATAAGAAGAGAGTAACGCATTAAGCAAGATGACATGATGTAGAGGGATAAACTCAAGCAATATGATATAAATCCCATCTTTTTATCCTCGATGGCAACAATACAATAGGTGCCTTGCTGCCCCTACTTTCACTGGGAAAGGACACAGCAAGGTTGAACCCAAAGCTAAGCACTTCTCCCATTGCAAGAAAGATTAATCTAGTAGGCCAAACTAAACCGATAATTCGAAGAGACTTACAAAGATATCAAATTATGCATATAAGAATTCAGAGAAGAACCAAATAATATTCATAGATAATCTTGTTTATAAACCCACAATTCATCGGATCTCGGCAAACACGCCGCAAAATAGTATTACATCGAATAGATCTCCAAGAACATCGAGGAGAACTTTGTATTGGGAATCAAAGAGAGAGAGAAGAAGCCATCTAACTAATAAGTATCGACCCGAAGGTCGGTGGTAAACTACTCATGCTTCATCGGAGAGGCTATGGTGTTGATGTAGAAGCCCTCTGTGATTGATTCCCCCTCCGGCAGTTCGCCGGAAGAGGCCCCAAGATGGGATCTCACGGTTGCAGAAGGTTGCGGCGGTGGAAAAGTGGTTTCGTGGCTCTCTGCGATGTTTCTAGGGTATAAGAGTATATATAGGCGAAAGAAGTACGTCAGTGGAGCTACGAGGGGCCCACGAGGGTGGGGGGCGTGCCTACCCCCTTGGGCGTGCC
The DNA here is from genome assembly GCF_003073215.2 of Triticum urartu. NCBI lineage: Eukaryota > Viridiplantae > Streptophyta > Magnoliopsida > Poales > Poaceae > Triticum > Triticum urartu. Next base: position 292,901,867 of record NC_053028.1, read on the forward strand.
CTCCTTCCTCGTGGCCGCCTCGTGGCGTTCCAGACTTCAACTGCAAGTCTCTTGGTTTGCTTTCGGTCCAAGAAAGATCATCGGGAAGGTTTCATTCCGTTTGGATTCCGTTTGGTATCCCTTTTCCGCGAAACTCTAAAATAAGCAAAAAATAGAAACTGGCACTGGGCCTCCGGTTAATAGTTTAGTGCCAAAAATAATATAAAGGAGCATATTAAAGCCCATTAAACATCCAAACAGATAATACAATAGCATGGAACAATCAAAAATTATAGATACGTTGCAGACGTATCAGCAAGCACGAAAGTCGATAGTTGTGCAATTAAATTACATCCTACTTGTGCTGAATTATTCGGTGTTATTTATACTTAATGCTCGCTTATGTGACTTTTTGTTTCTTGGATGGATGCTTCTTAATCTATTTGCTAGCCTTCATTTGTACTAAGTAGAAATACTAGTGCATCCAAAATCTTTAAACCCAGTTTTGCCATATGAGTCCACCATACCTACCTATATGCGGTAATCCTGTGCCGTTCTAAGGAAATTTGTATTTGCCATCTTCAATTTTCAACATAAATTACCTTTTTGTGTGCTCGTGCGGTAGGGGGTGGCCAATATTTTCCATGCTAGATGTGTTATTGATGTCCCTTGAAGCTACGTCGGTTTTTCCCCAAACAGGAAGGGATGATGCAGCACATCGGCAGTTGGTATTTCCCTCAGATATGAAACCAAGGTTATCGAACCAGTAGGAGAACCAAGCAACACAACATAAATAGCCCCTGCACACAAATAACAACCACTCGCAACCCGACGTGTTAAAGGGGTTGTCAATCCCTTTCGGGTAACTGCGCCAGAAATGGTGTGTTGACGGGAGAGAGTTGTAAATATTGATAAATCAGACGCCAAAATAAATAAATTGCAACAAGACATTTTTGGGTTTTTTGTTTAATAGATCTGAAAATAAAAGAAAATAAAAATAGATCGCGAAGGCAAATAATATGAGAAAGAGACCCGAGGGCCTTAGGTTTCACTAGTGGCTTCTCTCGAGAATATAGCAAACGGTGGGTAAACAAATTACTATTGGGCAATTGATAGAACATCAAATAATTATGACGATATCCAGGCAATGATCATTACATAGGCATCACATCCAAGATTAGCAGACCGAGTCCTGCCTGCATCTACTACCATTACTCCACACATCGACCGCTATCCAGAATGCATCTAGTGTATTAAGTTCATGGAAAAATGGAGTAATGCAATAAGAACGATGACATGATGTAGACGAGATCCGTTTATCTATGGCGGTAGATATGGATCCCATATTTTTATCCTTAGTAGCAACGATACATATGTGTTGGTTCCCTTTCTGTCACTAGGATCAAGCACCGTAAGATCGAACCCACTACTGGGCACCTCTTCCCATTGCAAGATAAAAAAACCAAGTTGGACAGACAAAACCCAAATATCAGAGAAGAAATACGAGGCTATAAGAGATCATGCATAAAAGAGATCAAAGAAACTCAAATACTTTTATGGATATAAAAAGATAGATCTGATCATAAACTCAATGTTCATCGATTCCAACAAACACACCGCAAAAGAGTTACATCAGACGGATCTCCAAGAGACCATTGTATTGAGAATCAAGACAGAGAGATAAAGCCATCTAGCTACTAACTATGGACCCGAAGGTCTACAAAGAACTACTCATGCATCATCGGAGAGGCACCAATGGAAGTGGTGAACCCCTCCTTGATGGTGGCTAGATTGGATCTGGTTGTTTTGGACTTTGCGGCGGCTGGATGAATATTTTGTCGACACCCCTAGGGTTTCTGGCATATTGGGATATTTATAGAGCAAAGAGGCTGTCCGGGGGGCACCTGAGGTGGGCACTACCCACCAGGGAGCGCCTAGGCCTCCTGGTGCGCCCTGGTGGGTTTTCCCCTCCTCGGGGCTCCCCCAGGTGCAACCATGCCCCAATATCTTCCATCTGGTCCATAAAAAATCTCTGTAAAGTTTCATGGCATTTGGACTCCGTTTGATATTGATTTTCTGCAATGTAAAAAACATGGAAAAACAGCAACTGGCACTTGGCACTATGTTAATAGGTTAGTACCAAAAAATGATATAAAATGACTATAAAATGATTATAAAACATCCAAGATTTGTAATAAAACAGCATGGAACAATAAAAAATTATAGATACATTGGAGACGTATTAGCATCCCCAAGCTTTACTCCTACTCGTCCTCGAGTAGGTAAGTGATAAAAATAGAATTTTTGATGCGGAGTGTTGTTCATCATGTCATATCATATTATTTTCTTTATAGCATGGACATTTGGACTTTATGTGATTCAATGCAATAGTCTAGTTTTGACATAATAATTTAGATACTCAAGCATATCAACAAGCAACCATGTCTTTCAAAATATCAACGCTAAAATAAGTTATCCCTACCCCATCATGCTCAAACATTGATCCATTCATGAAACACACTCGAATATTAGCTACACCCAATACTTAAGCATGATCATATTTCCTCCTAGTTGGTGCTTTTGTAAGAGAAGATGGAAACTCGAAATAAAAATTGTATAAAGTAAAGAAAGGCCGTTCGCAGAGGGAAGCAGGGATTTGTAGAGGTGCCAAAGCTCAAAGCAAAAAAATTAGAGATAAAAACATTTTGAGAGGTGTATCCATCCCACCAACGAAAACGACTTAGAGTTCCCAATACTTTCCATGCATAGATATATCATAGGCGGTTCCCAAACAGTAAATAAAGTTTATTCCTTTTTCCACCATAACTTTCACTTTCCATGGCTAACCGTATCCATGGGTGCCCTCCATACCAACACTTTCCAAGGAATTTATTATTTGACAACATAAAGTAAATTCAATTTTTTTGCATTTCGGGACTGGGCATCCCTAATACTTTTGCCTTACTCTCGTGCAATGACAAGTGAATAAACACTCATCTTGAGAATAACACATCTAGCATGGAAAATATTAGCCACCACTCACCGCTCCGTGAGTGAAACAAACACACAAAAGGGAAGTTTATTTTGAAAATTAGAGATGCCACATGCAAATTTTCTTAGAACGGCAAAAGAATACCGCATATAGGTAGATAGTGGACTCATATGGCAAAACTGGTTTAAATGATTTTGGATGCACAAGTAGTGATCATAGTTAGTGCAAAATGAAGGTTAGAAAAATATTTGGAAGCGACCAACCAAAAACGAATAATCTCATAAGCAAGCATTAAGCATAATTAACACCGAATAATGCACCATAAGTAGGATATAATTTCATTGCATGATTATTGACTTTTGCGCATGCATAGGGAATCACAAACCTTAACACCAATATTCTTACTAAAGCATAATTACTCATCAAGATGACTCACATATCACATCATCATATCTCAAAACTATTACTAAGAATCAAGTTTATTTTGTCCAATGATCTTCCTGACATTTTTTCTTTTCTTTATCCTTCTGTAGCGACCCAACCTCAAACGGTCAAGTCTCTGTGCTTCAGTGTCATCCCTGGATCGGTAATGCTAACACACAATACTCGAAGGATTTATAACAGAGTAGCAATCACACACTTATTACATTGAATGTCTCAATAGAGAACTTATTACAATAAATATGGCTTAAGGCCATCTAATACGATAACATCAGAAGGCTTGGAAGATAAAGTGAGTACATCAACTCCAACGGCATAGCTGAGCTGTACGGCAACGACCTAACAAACCTTACTCCTCGTCTGAAAAGTCTGCAACATAATACGTTGCAGCCCGAAAATGGGTCAGCACATGGAATATGTTGGCAATATAACACACGGTAGAGCAAGAACAGAATAATGCTATCACTATATGCATATTTGGCTGGTGGAAAGCTCTACGGTTAAAGTTTTGCGAAAAGCCAATTTTTCCCTACAACGAAGGCATAGATTTTATTTAACTATCATGGTAGTTGAAACATCATTGAGAAGGTTCCTCCAACTCAATCCCAATTAAAAGTAATTATCAGCCCAACAATATTAATTTAGAGTGATGAGATACATATGATAATCCAAGTACTATATTATCAAGATGTCCATAATGGGGGCACGGTTAACCATGATTAGTTTGTACACTCTGCAGAGGTTTGCACACTTTTCCCCACAAGACTCGATCTCCTCCGTTGGATTTCTCGCACTACATGATGTTTGAGAAACGGATGACCGAGACACAGTCATTAACTCTCTACTCCAGATAGACTATACCACCTACAACCCACTACATCTGCTAGTCTACCTCTTCAAGAGCTTCACGCAACTTACTCAACTATGCTAGAGCCCATAATAGCTTGTGGCTGCACACGGAAGATTCTAGCATGAAATATCTCAGTTCCCTTTGAGCCTGGGTGGTGGACCTTAGGATTATCACACGGGTACTCCGGGATATCCTAGGACAACACTGGATTCTCCAGGTGCCCGACAAGCAATCCACCCAGATGTGTATTAAAGTTGCCACCTTAAGTTGAACCATTAATTAACAATCTCACATCTGTCATGGTTTCACTCACCCAAACCACGTCTATGAGCATAGCATGGCAATATAAGCAATACGTAGAAGTAACTCCCAAGGGTTTGATAATAAACAGGTGAATAGGTACTACCTCATCTACTTCCCAAATCCCACATGTTATCAAGTCCTAACCATGCAATGTTTGAGGGTTTGAAACTAATGCATAAAAACTGGGTGATAAAGGGATATGATCAAAGTGTTACTTGCCTTGATGATAATCCGCAAAACCTAGGGACTCGATGTAGCACGCCTCGCACTCCGGGTACTCTATCGCAATCAAACAAGCATACAATAAGCAATCAAACAAGAGGCACGGGTAAAACTCAAATAAGAGATCTAACCAGAAAGTTCAACTTAAGAACTCCGGTTTGCAAAGAAGAATCAAATCAAACGGAGCAACAAAACTCAAACTGCGAAGGAAACAAGACCCGATTACTAATCTGGACTAAGGTCAAATTTTACTGTATCAAAATCTTGTTCAAGTTGGTTAAATGGAAAGAGGGTTTCGAGACGAAACTCTAGGCGCTTGAATCGCCCGATTCCGATAAAACGAGCGAAAAGTTATACTAAAACGAAAATCCGATCAGAAATCGCGATCGAAAATAATCACGGAAAATCCGATAGAAAGAAAAACTGACGAACAGGCTAACGAACGAATGTTCGCTGTCTGCGACTAAACGGTGAAAACCGTTCGTTAAAACGAACGTAAAAATGGGCGTTCGTTAAGTAACTAAACCGAAAAAAACAAACCGAACCGGATCTAAAAAAATGGATCTGGGGTTTCAAAAAAACCCAACGATTTTCTCACGAAAACCGAGGCGGCTACCTCGGGTCCGGCGGGGTCCGGCGGGGCGGCGCGGCGGCGGTGCGGCTCCGGCGGGTGGGCTTCGGCGGCGGCTGTGGGCTTTCGGCGGCTCGGGGCGGTGGCTTATAAAGGCCCCCCGGGCGGAGTCCCTTTCGGGTACGGCCCGGAGTCGGTTCACTTTTTTTTAAATAATTCCGACGTGCAGAAAAAGAAAGAAAAGAAATACTAAACGGACTCCAAAAATCCCGAAATAAATTTTCCCCGTCCTCTAAAAATATGTCGGACAAGGTGAATATTTATTTGGGCCTAAAATGCAACTTTGAAAAACTAATTTTTTTTCCTAATTCAAATAAAATAGCGAGAAAACTCCGAATAAAAGTCTTATTTGATTTTAATATTAAATCTTCGATATTTCTCTATTTTGAGGAAGTCATTTTATCCTCTCTCTTATATTTTTATAAAATAAATAATCGAGGAGAAAATAATTAAAATTAAACGATCGTCTATCCAAAATTCGAGAAAACTCGAATATGAAAATAATGAAATCCCCAACTCTCTCCGTAGGTCCTTGAGTTGCGTAGAATTTCTAGGATCAAGCCAAAAATGCAATAAAATATTATATGCAATGATGCTCTAATGTATAACTTTCCAAATTGAAAATTTGGGATGTTACAAACCTACCCCCCTTAAGATGAATCTCACCCTCGAGATTCGGGTTGGCTAGAAAATAGGTGTGGATGGTCCTTGCGTAGGTCTTCCTCTTGTTCCCAGGTGGCTTCGTCCTCGGTATGGTGGCTCCATTGAACTTTGCAAAACTTAATAACCTTGCTACGGGTAACCCGACTGGCAAAGTCGAGAATCCTGACTGGCTTTTCCTCATAGGTGAAATCATTGTCCAACTGAATCGCTTCCAGCGGTACTGTATCTCCTAGAGGAATGTCGGCCATCTCTGGGTGGCACTTCTTCAACTAAGAAACGTGGAACACATCGTGAACTCCTGACAATCCTTCGGGTAATTCCAACTTATAAGCAACTTCTCCCATACGTTCCAAAACTCTGTATGGTCCCACAAAGCGTGGCGCTAACTTTCCCTTAACTCCAAAGCGCTTAACTCCTCGGAGTGGTGATACCCGAAGATACACTCTGTCTCCGATTTCATAGACTACCTCCGTGCATTTTGAATCTGCATAGCTCTTCTGTCGGGACTGAGCTACCTTCAGTCTATCTCTAATCAATTTAACCTTCTCTTTTGATTCCTTAATCAAATCTGGTCCAAACAACCGACGGTCTCCAACTTCATCCCACAACAACGGTGTCCTACACCTCCTTCCGTACAAGGCTTCGAAAGGTGCCATCTTCAAACTGGCCTGGTAACTTTTGTTGTATGAGAGCTCTGCGTAGGGCAAGTTTTCATCCCAACTAGATCCATAATCTAGTGCACAAGCTCTCAACATATCCTCCAGAATCTGGTTGACTCTCTCGGTCTGTCCATCTATTTGTGGGTGAAAAGTTGTACTGAACTCCAGTCTGGTTCCCAAAGTTTCATGCAACTGATTCCAAAACTTTAAGGTAAACTGGCTTCCTCTATCTGATACAATTGTTCTCGGAACTCCATGCAAAGATACGATCCTGGTCATGTATATCTTCGCCAACTTGGCACTTGTATAGGTGGTTTTCACTGGGATAAAGTGAGCTACTTTGGTCAAGCGATCAACTACTACCCATATAGAATCATATTCTGATTTAGTCCTGGGCAATTCGGTGATGAAATCCATGCCAAGCTTATCCCACTTCCATTTGGGTATCGGCATAGGTTGTAGCAATCCGGCTTGCTTTTGATGTTCTGCCTTCACTCTCTGACATACATCACATACGGATACATATTCGGCAATATCCTTCTTCATACCAGTCCACCAGAAATGCTCCTTTAAATCCACATACATCTTGGTGTTTCTGGGGTGAACCGAATATGGTGAGTCATGAGCCTCCTGAAATATTAACTTCCTGATCTCTGTGTTATTGGGCACATAAACACGGTCCTCAAACCACAAGGTGTCGTGTTCATCCTCACGAAGATCTTTGGCCCTTCCTTTGCTCATTCTCTCTTTTATCTCGGCGATCTCTTTGTCATCCTTCTGAGCTTCTCTAATCTTTCCTAACAATGTAGACTGAACTTCCATTGTTGCAACAAAACCTCTAGGGACAATCTCCAATTGAAGCTCCCTGAGATCCTCTACCAACTCCTTTGGCAACCCTGTGCTTATGAGTGTGTTGGCATAACTTTTCCGGCTCAAAGCGTCTGCTACGACGTTGGCCTTGCCTGGATGATAGTGAAGCTTCATGTCATAATCCTTTATAAGCTCCAACCATCTCCTCTGCCTAAGGTTCAACTCCTTCTGTGTGAAAATGTATTTCAAACTCTTATCACTATAAAAAAAGACACATCCGTGACATTTTTGGCCGAAAGAATTTTTTTTCTATCATACATATGACACTTCTATGACGATAATTGTGACAAAAACGGTATCATCATAGATGTGGTGGGCTCCTACTTCTATGACAAAAAATCATGACAGAAAATGGGCTTTTCGTTCTGGGCGGGCCAGAGACGCAGTTGCATGATATTCTTTGGGCCGTCCATGATGGTAAAAACCATGGTAGAAGCGAGGGCGAGGAAAATTTCGGGGAGTTCCCGGTTACGGTGGGAGGTCGGGGGCCGAGTGATGCGCGCTTCTCTCGTACACGTACGCGCGTGTGTGCGAGGCGTTGGTTCTAACTGAATCCGAGCGAGGCGTTGGGCTCTAACTGAACCCGAGCGATTGCACTGCAGGCTACGCGTTACTGAACCCGAGCGATTGATCGATGGCTATTAACTGAACCCGATCGAGCGATTCCTTCGCTACCACTGCTAACTGAAGCCGATCGATGCTGCCTCTGGTTGAACAGTGAGTGTTGCGGGGGGGGGGGGGGGGGTTCGATGAACAGTAGCCCGTGGAGGGCTGGATGAACAGGACCACCCCGTGGAGGGCAGGATGAACAGTAGACGGTAGAGGGCAGGATGAACAGTAGCCCATGGAGGTGTGGTTGAACAGGAGCCTGTGGAGAGGGCTGGTTGAACAGTATCCGGTGGAGTAGTGCGCGGTGGAGGCTGGATGAACAGGAGCCCGTGGATGAACAGTCGCAGGTGGAGGCTGGAGGAGGTCGACGGTGGATGAACAGTAGCTCGTGGAGGCTGGAAGGGGTCGACGGTGGAGATGAATAGTATCCTGTGGAGTCCCGTTTTGCGGTACGCTACACCCCTCCCAATGAACAGGACCCCCGTTTCGACCGTAGCGCTTCAACACAAGTCCGTTTCCTCCGTTTTGCGGTACGCCACACCCCTCCCGATGAACAGGACCTCCGTTTCGACCATAGGAGGTCCGTTTTCTCTGTTTTACGGTACACCAGACCCCTCCCGATCAACAGGACCCCGTTCCGAACGTAGGATGTCCGTTTCCTCCATTGTGCGGTACGCCAGGCCTCATTTCCATCGCCTGTTCCGTGCAAGCCCTCCCGATGAACACGACCACGCATTCCATTCTGACCCAGCCGGTTGGCTCCCACGCGTTCCGTTGCCTCCTGATGAACACGAGGCATTCCATTGCCTCCCCATGAACACGAGCATTCCGTTGCCTCCCCATGAACACGAGCATTTTGTTGCCTCCCCATGAACACGAAAACGACGCTGTTTCTCCGTTCCGACCCAGCCATGTACACGAGCCCTCGCCATACGTATGCGTGAGTAGGCGTTCAAGACCCCGCCCGTATGTACACATACGTGGCCGTGTTTTCTTTCTTGCACCCTGGCCGCTGTACGTATGTGTACATGCTACATGCGCGCCTCTACATCGACCAGTATGTACGTACACATTCGCGACCAGAATGACAACGCTACGTACGCTTCGACCAGGTGGGTCCCGACTGTCAGGCACTTCCTTGCCTGCAAAGATGTAGCTGGTGGGTCCCAGCAGTCAGGGGGCGAATCGTTTTTTTTGCCCGGACGCACTTCCTTGCGTGCGAAGATGTAGCTGGTGGGTCCCAGCAGTCAACGGGAAACGTTTTTTTTCGTGAAATACAGTTGCCCATCCGGTGGGTCCCAGCTGTCAGGTGGAGGAATCATTATTTTCCGCGTAATAAGGAGGCACTTCCTTGCTACGGCCGTGGACCCAGCTGTCAGCCTCTCCACGTACAGTCCACGTCCGATGGAAGTCATTCCTTGACCACGTTGACCACGCCGTGCCGAGAGCACCGAGGCAGTGGACGACGGCGAGGCCTAGGAAGGGGACGGCACAGAGGTAGGGAAGACTCGGCAGTTGTTTCCCACGGAGGGGAGTACGACTGTACGAGGGTTTACTGGTTCGTCTGCCGTCGCTGGAGAATAACAGCAGGTGTGGGTGAGTAGAGGGATGGCTAGGCCAGCGATGGGAGTATGGTGGGGCGGTGAGGCCTGCGCGGCAGCACAGCCGGCCGCGGGGAGGAGGGAGCAGGCAGTCCCGCCGGCGCTTGTTTGAGCGGTTGGAGCAGGAAGAGCAGAGATTGAAGAAGCACGACGGCCGTTGGATGGACATCCAACAGTATACAGGCCATCTGTGGAAAACAGCATACAACCCATCTGCCATTATTTCAAATAATTTACAACAGATTTGCTAATTCTTACGGGTTTTTTGGAGCCCATATTCTTTATGTTAGCATTACAGCCCATATTGTGGCCACAGTTAAAAAATTATACGAAATTTTGCATATGTCGGTGCGGTCTGAACTGTTTTTAATCCCAAAATTTCAAGTCACATTCAGACTGATTTTGAAAATAAATGTATATCAATATAAAATCCAATCAATTTTCCATGCATAAAAATCAATGCAATTTAAAATCTCAAAATGAAAAAAAAGATATTTGAAAATAATTGCCGGTTTGATGTGTTTTAAAAAAGTACAGCCCATTTCTCATTACTAATAGGCCATTTTCTCGGCCAGCCGAATGAAGCTCTCCTCGTCTTGAAAGATTTGCAGCCCAGCAGGCCTGATAAAGCGACTTACTTGACAAATCACAAAAGAACTAGGCTAGCCATTTTTAGAAAGAAAAAAAAACTACTGGGCTGGTCTGTGGTAAACATAAAACAAAAGGCTGTCTAGACAGGCCAGAGTGTCCCGCACAGCCCAGTTGACACCCTGCTTCCGACTCAAAAAAATTAGATAAATGCCACTCCAATTATGGCGATTCATAAAAATTCTACTGCAATTTCCGAACTTTAAAAATGCCACTGCAATTTTTGCAAACTTTGAAAAACGCCACTACAGTTTGCAAACTTTGAAAAATGCCACTCCAGACTTCGAAAAATGCCACTAGAAATGGCATGAAATGGCATTTTTCTAAGTTTGGAAATTGCAGTGGCATTTCTCAGATACACCAGATTTGGAGTGGCATTTATCAAATTAACGCAAAACAAAAATAACTGGGCGAGCTGCTGGGTCCCCGGTGTCAGCTGCTTGTTGTGCAATTCTCTCATTTATTGACTACGTTGACAATGGCATGGGACCCAGATGTCAGAAATCCACTAGGAGGAGCCATTTTTTATTGGCTTGAAATAAGGAGGCACTTGCTTGCGTACTGCCATGACCTTGGCGGGTCCCTGCTGTCATCCTCTCCATGTACAGTACCAGTTAGTGGTGCTTCAAAACTGATCGGCACGCCATTAAAAAAATAAAGGTCGATAACTAATGCGGCACCTCGGGCCAACGCGGCCAGATCACATTTTGCACGAGAAATTACACACCATGTTTCATTGACATGTGGTCCCATTCCAACATATCAGTCAGACGACGGCGAGTAGTAGGAGTATTTCTGAACGGACGTGTAGGCCGGGGCGCCTCTTCGTGAACCATGGCAAACTCGCAACCGTCCACCGACTCTTCGCCTTTCCCTCTCGATTTGGAACCGCTGTCGCATGCTCTTCCTCTCCCTCCTCCATTTTCCTTCAGCCCTTCACCCTTTCTTCTGCCATTGTTCGATCGTCTTCTCCATGGAGGGAACATGCCGGAAACGACCCCGTTATTCTTGCCTCGATCTGAAAGCTGACATGGTGGAGGAACTCATTGATCGGTGTGACATCATCACCTCGGCTAGCATGGCAGGTTCGTTCAAGCCCATTCTCGACTCAACTAATAACATCATTACAAAGAACCCAAGAGTCAAGGAGCGGTTCGATCTCCCCTATCTTCTTGGCCGTGACCCTGATGACTGGCGCCGGCACGACGGAGGCCTCGCCCTGTGCAAGTTGATGCTTCTTGATAATGATACGTATGATGTTAAGATGCCATCGCTTGAGGGCAAGGCTTGGGCGGGTGCAATTGGAGATTGGGTTGTTTACATTGGGTCCAACTACGTGTGGGAACTTGTGAATGTGTACACTCGTCACCGGGTTCCACTTCCAAAAATCTCAGCACACTGCCCAGAGGTTGAGCACACCGGTAATGTAAGCGCGTTCAAATACGATCATGGTGACTGTCTTCTACGGAAGATAGCAATTTGTCGAGTTCCCAACCGCTCTTGGAATTACAACAACTATGAAATTGTTGCTATCTTCGACAATCTTGTTGCCATCCTTAGTGGTTTGACTCGATGGACATTGCTCAAAAATCAGTTTCTGTGCACGAATGAGTACTGTGATGCAATTCAATACGAGGGCCTTGTGTTTGATGCCACCACTCATGGCACTCTTTTCGCATGGTATCCTCATAGTTCCGGTACGTTTGTCTTCCACCGTAATTATAATTGTTTCATCCACATGCATGCGGGTTAGCAAGTTTCCCTTTACTAATTAACCTTCTTCTTGTGTTTCCAAGGTCCTGTGAACATCCCACCACCTATACTTGAAAATTTTTATAACCAAGGGGGAGATGCCGATGGTGATGATCACGAGCAGCGCCCATATACTTTGTGGCGCGTGGCAACTAATTCCGATGGATCACCTATTCTTGTGTGTATACAACCCACTGATGATGTTACTGCTAAGGAAGCGGGTGTCTCCCATGGTCGCACTCTCCGGACCTATTCCAACACCCGTTGCATGGTATTCAGGATGGATACTAGTGTGCTAGCGCCAACTCCTTCTCCCTGGCACAGAATTGATAGTCTTGGAGAAAACTCGCTCTTCCTTGGACAAAACTATCCGATGATGGTGAAAGGCGATCCAACTGCTGTTGACACATTTATGAGAAGCAAATGTGTCTATACCTCGTACATTTGGGTGGTTCCCTACCCTGGTACTGATATAGTAGGCCGCTTCAGCCTGGATGATCAGTCCTGCGTTGGTCTCCAGATCGACAACGGATGGCCCGTCCCAGAGAATCATTTGTGGTTCAAAGCAAGCGTTTCCAACGTCGCGGAATGGTTGAGTTGAAGTTCATTTCATGGCTTGTTATTTATTGTGTGGTGAAAACTTTAGTATTTATAATGTATCCTCGTTGTCGATGTGGGTTGATGACCTGTTGTATGTAATAAAATGATATGCCTGTGATAAACTTACTAAATTTATGAATGGCTTTCGAGTCGCTTCTCTAAATTTGTACTACTAGCTTCACATGCTTCGCGCGTCGGGCGGGTGTTTTTACTGTAGCCATATGTTAATGTGTTCGTTGTACGTAACCAGCACCTTGAATCCTCAATACTAGTATACTATATACTAGTAGGAGTAAGTAGTAGGAGTAGCAGGGTGGCATGGGCCAGAACAAGCATTCACGTCCAGGAGTACGGCACACGCCACCACCACGACATCCATCTGACACCATATTATTTCTTGGAGTCTGTGCTAGAGCAATCTCTTCAACCTTGTCATTTCTCTAACTTCATCCATAACTGCGGTCCCACTTGTAAGGCCAACTCCAACGCACGACCCCAAATGGACCTCCGTTTTGCACGAACTCCAATGATAATTTTGACTAGAAAAGAAAGACCAAAGAAAACAGGAACCACAATAATACATTTTACTACTCCTGTAAGTTGGATTAGTGCCTTCTTGATGCATTCATTGTTGATCTGCGGAGGCTCGATCTTGCGTGCTTCTTTCTTCTTCGAATGTAAAGAAGTAGACGTTGCTTCCTCGCATCTAGTCTCATGTCTAGCCTCTATTCTAGTAGGAGTATCAACAAGTGCACTATAACACCCTCGATGCGACTATATCTCCCACGTGACGAGGCACGACTTAGAGGCATACTCGCATTGAAGGCATATGTTGCAAGTTAGGCAATCTTCACAACATCCCATGTAATACATAGATAATAAAAGGGAAGATAACATAGTTAGCTTACACTCGCCACGTCAATCAAGTACATAAATAACATTACATCATTCAAACACTCATGGCCCGACTACGGCGCCAAAATAAAAGATAACCCAACATGCGACACGGTCCCGATCACCCCCAACTGGGCACCACTACTGATCATCAGGAAAGGAAACATAGTATCGTTGAGAGTCCTCGTCGAACTCCCACTTGAGCTCAAGCACGTCACCTGGAGCGGAATCATCAGGCCCTGCATCTGGTGTAATAGTAATCTATGAGCCATAGGGACTCAGCAATCTCGCACCCTCACGATCAAGACTATTTAAGCTTATAGGTAAGGCAAGGTAAATATATGGTGGAGCTGCAGCAAGCGACTAGCATATATGGTGGCTAACCTGTTCGCAAAAGAGAGCGAGAAGAGGAGGCAAAGCGCGAGCGAGAAAACTAGAGAGCAACCTGCGCAAACATTACTCCAACACCGTTTCCACTTCCCGGACTCCGCCAAGAAGAGGCCATCATGGTAACTCACACTGTTGATTCATTTTAATTAAGTTTAGGTTCAAGTTATCTACAACCGGACATTAACAAATTCCCATCTGCCCATAACCGCGGGCATGGCTTTCGAAAGTTCAAATCCCTGCAGGGGAGTCCCAAACTTGGCCCATGACAAGCTCTCACGGTCAACGAAGGAATAGACCTCCTCCCGAGACGTTCCGATCAGACTCGGTATCTTGGTTCTTCAAGACACTTCGATAGGTTAAAACAAGACCAGCAACACCGCCCGAATGTGCTGACAAATCCCGATAGGAGCTGCACATATCTCGTTCTCAGGGCACACTCAGATGAGACATCCTACTAGTAAAACCAACCCTCAAGTTGCCCGAGGTGGCCCCACAGTCTACTCGGTCGGACCAACACTCAGAGGAGCACTAGCCCGGGGGGGTTTAAATAAGATGACCCTCGGGCTCCGGAAACCCAAGGGAAAAAGAGGCTAGGTGGAAAATGGTAAAACCAAGGTTGGGCATTGCTGGAAAAGCTTTAATCAAGGCGAACTATCAAGGGGTTCCCATTATAACCCAACCGCGTAAGGAACGCAAAATCCGGGAACATAACACCAATATGACGGAAACTAGGGCGGCAAGAGTGGAACAAAACACTAGGCGAGAGGCCGAGCCTTCCACCCTTTACCAAGTATATAGATGCATTAAGATAACATGGCAATATAATGATATCCCAACAAGTAAATAATGTTCCAACAAGGAACGGTCTCCAATCTTCACCTGCAACTAGCAACGCTATAAGAGGGGCTGAGCAAAGCGGTAACATAGTCAATCAATGGTTTGCTAGGACATGGTGGGTTAGAGGTTCGACATGGCAATTTGGGAGGCTTGAAAGCAAGTGGTAGGCATCGTAGCATTGGCATAGCAAAAGAGCGAGCATCTAGCAAAGCAAAGATAGTAGTGATTTCGAGGGTATGATCATCTTGCCTGCAAAGTTGTCAGAGTTGACTGGATCCTCGAAAGCAAACTCAATGGGATCCTCTTTAGCGAACTCGTCTCCCGGCTCTACCCAAACAATACAAACAAGCAAACGGAACACAATCAACCACGTGCAAGCTCAAACAATATGATGCAAAGATGGTATGCTATGCGGGATGCGATGCGGGATGCATATGCAAGATTTGACAAGGGATGCATGAACCTGGCCTCAACATGGAAATCCAAGTGTTCCACTGGAAAGATGAGATGAAATTGCTTGAAAACGATATAAAGAACGCCGGAATCGGAGTTACGGTTTGGAAATGGCAATCAATTCAAATATGACCACGTTCTGCGATTTAAAGCAAGTAGCCATCTAAATGCAATGAGATGTACATGCTACAGCATTCAAACATGGCATCAAAATACATGGCAGGGATGCAGTCAAGATGCTTAGCAAAAGTCTAGCACCGAGCTACGGCCAATTCATCCATAAACAGGTTCAAACAAGCATGGCAAAAATGCATATGGTAAACAGATTTCAGACTTGTCTGGAATTTCAGATCAGGTAGCACTCTTCGGAGCACGAAAACTATATACTACAGGACCTGAACATGGAAAATTAAAACATGGCATGGAGCTACTAAACGAGCTTAAAAAAAGTCCCTTAGTGACCTTGAGCCAAAAGGGATCATAAAATACAATTGCAAGCATGTGAACATGACAAAAACATAATCAGTTCTCAGACTTAGTGAAAACTAGAACATGCTGAAACAGATATCAAGTAGGCATGTTTACGAGCTCGATGCACTCACTACAGACCAAGTCATGACAATATAAGCATACACCCATCAATAATAAACAAAATGCAAGCTAGACATGGCAAGAACAATAGCATATCATGCACGGATCAACTACAACATCATCGACAAAATTGCTAACAAGTAGACAATCTGCCCAAATTTACGAAGTAGCAAAAGTAGAGCTCGATTGACTCAAGCTAGGGTGCTCCATAATTGCAAACAAAGACATGGATGGATAGAGAACTACAATATTAA
Source organism: Triticum urartu (assembly GCF_003073215.2). Taxonomy (NCBI): domain Eukaryota; kingdom Viridiplantae; phylum Streptophyta; class Magnoliopsida; order Poales; family Poaceae; genus Triticum; species Triticum urartu. The sequence continues at coordinate 292,918,106 of NC_053028.1, forward strand.
CAAAACATCCTTACTGATCATCCTCAAAATAGGCACGGATCACTAGGAAACAACATGAACATATGGCCATATGAGATAAACAGCTCAAGGACTTAGTGAAAATGCTAAGTCCCTGAAATCAGCATTACCAAGTGCCTCACTTTGCAAGCTTGTGCTAGTCACCACACACATCACAAAAATACATGGGTTGCACCTCTGGAAAGATGGAAAAACCCTTAACAAAACATATGTAGAGCTCATGGGCATATCATGCACACAATAATCATGGCAAAAATGACAAATATCTAAAAGGAGCAGCAGATCTGACAAATAACTCAAGTAGCACTCTTCTAACAGCATTTCGGGCATCAAGATGAACTCAAATGAAAATGATGCAATGAGAAGAAATGATGTGCTCTCTGAGATGAACATTTTTATATGCTATATGCTTGAATCGGAGCTATGGACGCAAAGTTACGACATGAAGAACATGGTCATATGAAACTAGGAATCTCGAGGACTTAGTAGAAATTCCACCTCCAGATCTAGGGTTTGGCAGAGCGCGAGCCGAGGCGGCGGCTGATCTCGCCGGAGATGGCCGGAAGAGGAGTGGACCTCGCCGGAGATGGCGGATCCGGGCCGGATCTTGCCGGATCCGGCCGGATCCCGGCGCGGGGCGGCGGAGGAAGGCGGCGGCCGTGGCGCGGTTGGGCGGCGGAAGACGAACGGAGGCGGGCCGGCTCGCGGTGGCCGGAGCACGTGGCCGGCGAGGCGCACGGTGTCGAGCGGAGGCGCGGCGTCCGGCTCATAGGGAGGCGGCGGCGCGAACGAGGGAGGAGCGGGGCGGCGCGGGGAGACGGCGACCGGGCTCGGGGGCCCTGCTCGGGCCCGGGCGGGCCGCAGCGGGTGCGGCGAAGTGGGCCTTGCCTGCGGGACAGGTGGCGGTGCCCGATTGGACGCAGGCGGCGGCGGACATGTCCGGGCTGCGGGTTTTCGTCTGGCGGCGACGGGGAAGATAGATCTAGGGTTTAGGGGGGAGAAGAACCGTGAATTTCGGAGTGGAACACATATATATAGGTAGAGGGAGCTAGGAGAGTCCAAATGAGGTGCGGTTTCCGGCCACGCGATCATGATCGAACGACCGAGATGATGGAGATGTCTTAGGTGGGTTTTGGGCCAAAATGGAGGGGTGTTGGGCTGCAACACACACGAGGCCTTTTCGGTCCCTCGGTTAACCGTTGGAGTATCAAACGAAGTCCAAATGGTACGAAACTTGACAGGCGGTCTACCGGTAGTAAACCAAGGCCGCTTGGCAAGTCTCGGTCCAATCCGGAAATGTTTAATCCCCACACATGAGAAGAAGGTAGAAATAACCACCGGAGGAGATAGGAGCGCCGGAATGCAAAACGGACAACGGGGAAAATGCTCGGATGCATGAGATGAACATGTATGCAAATGAAATGCACATGATGACATGATATGCAATGCATGACATGCAAGCAATGACAAGGCAACAACAACGAATAACTGGAGGACACATGGCACATCGGTCTCGGGGCGTTACATGCACTAATCTCATCCGAGAGCACAACCGAAGATTTGGTCGGGTTCTTCCTCCTTTTGCCGACACATGGGACATCCAGCATCCAGGTTGTGTCATGAAAGAAAATAGAGTGGTAGTTGAAGCCACGAGATGTGCATCTTGGGTTAAACTGTAAATAGAATCTTACTACTCTTGAGTAACTCCAAAAGCAGCCACCGAAGAGCTTTATTGGATGTTTTTCATCACCACCACGTCGAGGTGAAAGATGTGCAGGTTCAGTGGGTCCTCTTGCGTTTTCACTGACATGTGGGGCCGCATGTGAGCAAACAGACCATGGGCTCTGCGTGTCCGCTGGCTGGCTGAGAAGAGAGATAGAGGAGGGCTGAGCACGGACTGCAGGAAATTTGTTCTACGTACCTCGATATAGGCTCGATATAGTGGGGTGGCATGGGTCATAACTCAGTAGCATTCACGTCTAGCAGTACGGCACACGCCACCCACACGAGTCCCATCCGACACCAATTTTCTTGGAGTCCGTGCTATAGCCATCTCTTCTCCCTCCTGTTTTCTCAGCAATCGCGCGGTAGGAGGGGTGGGGGTTTGCCGATAGTCGGTTTGCTCAACTGTGGTCCCACTTGTAAGTGAAAATGCAACACCGCACGCATTCCCTCTTGAGCGGCGTGCCGGACCAACCGTGTGGGGGTGCGACGCGAACACGACAGGCTTTTCCTTTTGAACTCGTAACTTGTAAAATTTGGTTCTGCTCCATGGCGCGACTGATAGATAGAAAATAACGATTTTGCCTAGAGTAATGAGAAGTTTGGTTCTGGCGCCGTTCATGCATGAAGTACGTACGAAAATTATGAAGTTGATGCGAAAGGTAAGATAATTACTGTAGTATCATATACTACTACATGGATTTGACGGAAAGATAAAAATACATACCGATCCATCAACGTTCAACGACATCCTCATGCCCTAGTGCGCCGGGTCACCAACCGACGTGTGAGGAGCAGCGGCGTTGGCGGGGAGCTCAACGTGCTTCTGAACAGTGCAGTCCAAGGTTGCCCTGTGCTCCAAGAAGGCCAGTGTCCTATCGTCCTCCTCTTGCATGTAGTAGTCCTTGTGGATGATTTGCGCGTAGACGTGGGTGATTATATCGATGGTGTCTTGCTGCGCCAGGCGCTGCGCGACGTGCGCGACCTCGAGGTGGACATTCTCCAGCGTGACAGCGGACAGTCGCAGGGCGACCATTGCGTCGAAGAGGTTGTTACCATAGTGGCCGTTGAGGGTGGCGGGCATCGCAGAGCCTGGGCGCGTCGGCTAGAGGCTTATGTCAAAGTCGTCTGCAAGCTTCTTGATGACGGTGAACTTGTCGAGGAAACCGATGAGGACCTCATCGAACAAGGAGACGAAGCTGTCGTCCAAGCGGCCCCTCGCCCTGGCGGCCTCAAGCAATACTACCTGGAGACGTTCCTCGGTGCCGGTGGACGTGGTAGTACTCCTAAATCCAGACGGTGGTGCTACTAGTACTAGTAGTAGTACTACCAATGTAGTAGTAGGAGTACTAGCACTCTACCCCCGTTGGTCAAATTATTACGTGCTGCTCCTCACAGTGAAGTGACAAGACCCTGCGTCGGAGATGACACCTGAGTATAGGCGCCGTGTTCGGCATACCATAGTCAGCCTCACCGTCTACAGTCACTATCATCATGGATGTAGAGCTAGCCTGCTTACAACTAGCCCTATTCGACATAATTTCCCGTGCGTAGATGCCCGTGCATTGCACGGAACACCAAGATTGGGGGTGGGTGGCTCCGACAGCGGCCATCGCGCCAGATTTTTCCATGGCCTTCTACTCCTAGATTGTGAGAGACAAGGAGTTGTTTGTAAATAGGGAACAAGTGCGGGCATCTTTTTGCAAAAATGGAGAAGTTTGGTTTGTATGCGTCAGATCTAGATCCGACGGCTATTGGTGAAAGATGGGAGGCACAACATCATCACCAACTCAGGACCTGTTTGATTCGTAGGATTTTGAAAACACAGGAATAGGACACGGCAATATTACAAGTTTCAAACTGATATTACAAATGTTAGGAGTAATGCTGCACCTACGAAGAGGGAATTACTAGGAAGTTTACGTAAGAACTTTCTTTACTTTAGGTGGATGCAGCATTATCGTACAAACTAAAATCCACCGCCCTGACAAGTCACTAATGGGCAAATAAGTTTTCGAGTCTCTGGCCACTTGATGTTTCAAAAACAAATTCAGCTTCTGCAGAGAAATGAGCTCCACCGTGTACCCGCGCGGGTGTGGCTGTGCACGAAGCGTGAGTACGTGCACGGTGCACCTATTCTCTTCTTGTATACGTACACCACCTATGTGGGGTTGTGTGAGAGAGATACAAAGCTAGAGAGATATAGTGTGTGGGTTCTTGAGAGTTTTTTTTGTGGGGGGGGGTCAATCAAAAAATTTAACATATGCAATGTGTGTGAAATAGAGTCCTGGATATAACATATATATAGAGGGGGTGATCCACGAGAAGAGAGTGGAGGTATCATCGGCTTGAGGTATCCATAGAATCGAAGAGAGGGATGATGTGTGTGTGTGTGCGTGCGTGATCGATAATGAGTGCCATCAAATTTGTGTGTGCCCACGTCAAAGATATAGAGTGGCTGGCCTACTGGAAAGTGAGATGGGACATGTGCAGTTTGTCTCTGTGGCATGGATACCTACCTGTAGCGCTCGACTATTGGTGTGTGGTGGGGGAAGAGGGAGGCCCAATTAACTATAGAGGTACAATGGCTGGTATGTGGAGGAGGAGAGAGGCCTACCTCATGTATGAAGGAGATCGATCTGCCTCATGTATTAAGGGAGATCGATCGGCATCCATGCATATGTGCAGGAGATGAATAAGGTTGGGAGAGAGATAGAGCTAGAGTGTTGGAGGGGGTGTTAGTGGAGTTGCTTCTAACAAATGGTGGGATAGGCTTGCTAGACAAATGGAGGGCACGCCCGCAATATCAATAAGAGAGGAGATGGCTGCTTGTTGTCTGTGCACGTGCATGTGAGAGACGGGTCAGGAGGCATGCGCGAATGATGAGGGGGGATGATGTGGCTGTGGTAAGCAGACGTAACTACATAGGAAGATCAATCGCCCTTTGTAAGAGAAAGGAGAGACATAACTTGTGAGGTACGTCGATCGATGGGGGGGTAGTTAAAGTCGATCTAGGTATATGTTGGGAGATCGATCGGTATACATGCATGTGTGTGTTAGAAGCAAATGAGGCACGAGGAGAAGGATAGCGAAAGAGGGATGCATGTAGGAGGTGGTACGAGAGGCATACTATATCGAGGGGGAGGAGTGTGTGAGTACGAGAACAATAAAAACAGTGGTGGGAGTGAGGCATGGACGGTGACAAGAGAAGAGGGGAAGCTTGTGTTTGTGCTAGGCACACCTGGCTAGAGAGGCATATCGATTCATGTGTGCCATAAAGAAGGAGCAGGGGGGCCTACACACACCGTGGGTGAACGACCTAAAGTGAAAAGACGAATTTGCGCGATGGAGCTAGAGAATGCCGAGGGAGGATGAGAGGGATGCGGGCGTGTGCATGCATAAGAGAAAGTTAGCGCTAGCTACAAAGATAAGAGGGTTGTGTGGGTGTAAAAGACGAATAGAGATCATATATACTTCATTATAAAAAGCGAATTCGGATATTTGAAGAATTTATCATAGTGTTTCAAACCGACAGATGTGTGAATATATATAATGGTGATACACATGGTGTGGTTATGAACATGGTATACTACATTTAATATATTTTATCTCTACTCTTATAAAAAACGGAGTTGTTGATGATGGTGTGCCTGCCATCCTGCATTATAGGCCGTCGGATTTTTATCTGGCGGATGGCAAGGAAACTATGATGGTTGAAGTTGGCAACAATCATGATTGTAGATTCTTATTGAAATAGAGAAACGAATTCAAATTTAGTTCGAATTGCAGTGGTAGTATAGACATTTGGAATGCACTAAAATGTTGGTATGAGTAGGTTACATGCATTATACATCAAGCAAAAAAATTTAAACGGACATAACATGGATTCATACTCCCTCCTTCCATCTATATAGGGCGTAATGAGATTTTTAAGACCGCCTTTGACTATTGACAAGATTAATAGTACATGACATGCACAATGTGAAAATTATATCATTGAAAGAACCTTTGACAGACGAATTTAACAGTGTGCTTTGTGTAAGTTGCATGTCATATATCATTGCTCTAATATTTGGTCAAAGTTAGCATCGAAAATGCATTAGGCCCTATATAGATGGAAGGAGGGAGTAGCTTTGAATAGCATTTGTATAGTAAAACGGGGTAAGACTCTCTCTTTGTGTGGTGTGAATAGTTTTATTTTTTTGTTTTCTTTTTGGTTGAGGGAAGTGCGAATTGATTTGGTACGTACAAGTACAATATTATGACACGTTAGGCTTGTCCCTGAAATTCAACCCGCGTCTTGTTATATCCCGAAAATTCAGATACCGTGCTCCCAAAACTGGCGCCTTCAGAACCCGCGCCTTGCTATCCCGAAATTACAACGCGCGCGAAAACTCCCTCCAGCTGCCAAATCCCGACACGCGAAATCCCCCTTCTAACCCTGACCCGAAAGGGCCGCTAGTTCAAATCAGTGGGGGTACTTTTGTAACACACCCTACATTTTGGACAAGCGCGTTCCTAAGTCATGCTTCACCCCCTCCCATCGTCCCCTTTTCGCCATTCGAAATCCCAGGCCACCATAACCTCTCCGCTCCAGCCGCGAAACCCCACCCTCCTCCGTCCGCACATCACCGCTGCCCAGCCAGAGCCTCTTCCCCGATGACGTCGTCCACCACAACAGCTTGACGTCCCCCGTCCATCTCCCCGGATGAGGATCCGTCATCCATCTCGCCGTCCCGCCAGTTCAGCCGCCCCGTCCTCCACCTCCAAGGAGCTGCTCCGATGATTGCCTCGTCTATCGTGACTGCTCCATCCCCACAGCGCCGCCTTAACTTGCTCCACCGGAACTGCAACATCCTCACCGACTCCTCGGACGAAGCCAAGGCCTACTCGGCGCCACCAAAGAGGTTTTACACTCATCGCATCGCACCTTCTCCTTAACTCGACCTCCCGGCGCCGACGGTGCTCCATCCCGCACCCCCATGGAGCGGCTACCTTGAAGCCGGCGCCGTGAGCGACATCTCCATGGCGGCTCTCCCCCAGTGCAAGGCCCCTTTGGCGACAGCGTCCATACCAGCGGGATCTGCTGTTGCTGCTCTGGCTCTCGCTCGATCGCTCGCTCGCCCAGCTGCTGCTGCTGCTCTCCCCCTCGCTCGTGCCGCTGCTCTGCTCCAATTAAGCCACACTTCAGTTGACTGAATCGACTTTTCGGTCAATCAATTTTCAGGGGTTGGGGGGGGCTCGCCGGAGTTAAGGAAGAACCACCCGCAGCGGGGATGGGGGCTCGCCGGAGAGGTACCCCACTATCTATCTTAGGGTTCATGGTCGGGGGCGGGGGTCTAGAGGGCTGGCCGGGGCGGCGGTGGCGAGTTGTTTCGGGGCGGCGAGGCGGCGCTGGGGTCGGCGGTTCGGCCGATGGTGGCTGGCGGCTCAAGGGGGTTCAGGTTGAAGATGAACTACGGGCCCTCCCTAAACTACATGTCAAGTGCCTCTCTGCTACCATTGCGTTCAATTTCGACAGTAGCATTCAGATTCCAAAGTAAATTTCAGTTTCGACAGTTAAGTTCAGAGTCAACAGTTTTTACCTCATCTATTGTAGTCAGGTGGTTTTTGGTGATGTTAATTTTACGTCCATTTTACATCATCTATTGGAGATGCTATTAGAATCCCACTTGAGATTGATGATGTCTGTCTTGTGCTGCTTCATCCTTGACGTCTTACGGCTCATCGGAGCTGCTCCAGCGACAGAACAATCCATCACAACAGAGCAGTGCACTGGACGCCATCTATAGATTCCTCAGATCTTCCTCCACACCTCCGACAGCCACCTCTGCCTCAACTGCTTCAGCGACCAACCCAATGATGTTGAGGTCGACACGGCTACGGCACAGAGGATGGCATCACATATTTGAATGATATCTTGCCCATCCTTTTCTTCATTACATTTCCATTTGTCGACAATGTTTGTACATTAAACTACTCTTCCCGTGAATCATCCATTTGGGTGGGAGATGGAAAATCTGGAGTGAAAACAAGGCCTTCAGAGCAGACAGTGCTACCTGTCAAAGCAGATCTCTTCTTGGGTCCCGATAGCTCCTCGGAGATGGATTCAGAGACAAATGACCAGTCCTATTCCCCCACTGAGGTGTATGCTCTAACTTGGCATGGTTATACTGCTCATATCATGCATCCGGTGTCTTGCATTACATAGTTTAGACATCATATACACAATATTCAACACCATGTTCTTAGTTCAGACATCATATCGAATGCCCTCTGTTTAGCATATAAATCACGTATGGGAATTAAATGATGCGATCCTGATAACTTAGATAACATGTAGGTGAATTATGTCATGCGAGCCTGTTTGGTTATTCATCATATCTTTGAATTATGTTATGCTATGCTATCCAGTTTAGATAGACATCATATATGTGAAATTATGTCATGCTATCTGTTTTAGTTAAACTATATACATGTCAACTATTTCATGCCGTCTTTTCCGACACTATCTATTGCATCTGTCTCTCATACAATGTCTGTACATTCAACTATGTTTCCTGTTTATCAGCCATTTGAATTGGAGCGGGTGATGCCAGTATCTAGCGGACTAAAAACACGGTCTTCAAATAAAATAGTGCTACCTCTTGGTGGAGATAGCACCCCAGTTGTACATGCACAAGAACCAGCCCTACCACACATAACCCAAACTCTCGCAGATTGTACCCCTACTACGATGGACAGAGAACCATCTTCACCCAACCTAACCCCAACCCCAGCCGATAGTAACCCAGTTCCTGTTGACACATCACCATCTCCACGCTAGAACTCCCAAACAAGAGCAGTTAGTAAGGCAGCTCCAGTGCCCAAAGGGCTAGTACTATCACGGCGAACCCCAACTCCACCAGTTAGTACGCCTATTCCTGTGGAGGAAGCACAACCAGCTAGTCGTAGTTTAGTATCTATCGCATTTGATGTTGTTAAATCATATGTGCATATCTTCCCATCATGGAAATATTATACTGAAGATGAAGGAAAATGCCAGTTACAGGTGTTTGTCCAGGAGTTATGTGTAAGTAATGTTATTCATGGCAATTACTTTGCTTCGTCCCATACATCCTACCTCCATGATGGTTATAATACAACAAATTTTCCCATTTTTCTCTATAGAGAAGGACCGATTTGGAAACTCAGGATGAGGTAAACCTGTGCTAATACCTATGCTATCTTTAATAATGCTTGGTGGCAGTATCGGAATTACCTGAAGAAAACGTACTTCACCGGAAAAGAAACTCATCAAATTCCCTTACGTTCTCCTGAGACACATTTACTGGACTATGACTGGGAACGCCTTGTTCTGTACTGGTCCCGAACCAAGAATGTGGTAAGGTCTATGAGCTCATTTTCTATTTTTAAGTATTATATTCTTGCGTCTTACTGTACTCTGTTCATGTAGAACAAGTGCCTAAACCTGAAGAACAACTATTCTAATTTAAGATTCCATTGCTACCATAGGACATAGATATATGTTTGTTTGATGCTTTTATTATGTACTAGTACTTGGCAATAGAAGACTTGGTAGTTTAATCCTGTCCACCTTACTAATGAACTGGCTCACCGAAATGAGTTTCATATACTAGTACATGCTAAACATGTTATGTGTCTGCTTGTATCTTCTTTTAGAATGCTGACAGAATATTGGGGAAGAGTGCCTTATTAAGCAACGGTAAAGGAAGTAATGCAGATAAGTTTCAGGATAGTGACACATCTTGTCTTGGTTTAGTGTTGGAGTTACTGGCCACTACCGCTTGCACAAGCTATTCAAACTCACTGTCTGAATCAGTTCGGTTTCTTGGGTCTCAACTACAAGATGAAAGACATCGATCAGCTGTGCTGCGACAAGAAGTGGAAGGACTGCGGAAGTCCCTGGAGCATTCAGATGCATACTTTCTGGTGCAACAGCAAGTGTTGGAGGATTTTAGTGCCAAAGAGGACAAAGGTAATCAGCTCGCTAAGCTTATTGCCAGCATGGTGGATACCTAGGATAACGTTTCTTGAGCTCTTCTGAAGTTGTTTCAGTTATGCTCTTGTTTTGCTGCCGCGCTTATTTGCACTGGTGGCCAATTTTGACGGCCAGTGTATATGATTTGTTCCCTATATTTGCACTGGTGGCGAACTTTGATGCCCAGTGGATGTAATATGTGTAATAGCCGTGATAGCCTAGCGTTAGTTGCTTGCTTATTTATTTCCTTGTTGTCTTGTTTATTTGTTTGCTTGTAGTCATTGCAGTTCTTTTTCCGCGGTTAACTAGTGGCTACAATAACCTATTTTTTAAAACTAGGCCACAATAACCATGGGCTAATATTTACTCTAGTGACACCGGGCCTCCTACGGGCCGTAGAAACAGTGGGCCTTCTACGGGCCGTAGAAACAGTAGGCATTCTACGGGCCGTAGAAACAATGGGCCTTCTACAGGCTATACCATCAATGGGCCTTATACGGGCCGTATGATCGATTGGCCAAACATGGGCCAATAACAGGCCGCATTATGGCCGTAAACGGGCTAGAGTTGGAATCGTCTGTTCATGGGCCAACCATAATGGGCCATCGTTAATAGGCCGTATTTGATGACGCTATGAAAATGGCCCAACGTATTAACGGACCACAAACGGGCCGACTGTAACCACAGGTTGAATTTGGCCCACAAGCAGAAAATGACAGTAACGGGCCGTAAGTAAACGAATGCTGGAAATGAGCCCAAGAATAAATGGGCTCTGAGAAGGCCGAAAGATAACATGGGCTGGAAACGGCCCAACAGAATAACGGGCCGTTAATGGGTATAAAGTGATACACTGTTCATTACGGGCCAGTTTCACCACGGGCCGTTAATGGGTGTAAAGTGATACACTATTCATTACGGGCCAGTTTCACCACTGGCCGTTAATAGGCCAAGAGTTACATAGGGCCTCATATGGGCAGAAAGACGTCATGGGCCATACATGGGCCAGAAGTGAAAATGGGCTGGAATCATATTGGATGGCCCAGATGATGCTACTGGGCCTAATTCGGATAGGGCGTAACGGGCCTTGGGTTAGTGGACTGTAAATGGGCTATATACGAACATGCCGTTAACAGGCTTTACATGGGCCGGCCTGCCACCTTTTGACCAAGTCAAATGGGCTGGCCTTTTCACAGGAATGGGCCTCTGTTGGGCCGTGCCACGTGTCGACGTATCATAGGCACCTATCTGACCCACTGACGAGCTGACACGTGTTTCGTCCGGCCAATAAGAATTTTACACGTGGAAATTTCCCATTGGTCGGGGCTGTTAATGGGTTATCGGATCCAAAACCCGACCCAATAGCTTAATGGCGTTCCATTACGGTGGATGCCACGTGTCAGTCACCCTTGACGAAAGCACTTCCGTGACGCACGATTTATCGTCATGGAAGTGGACACTTCCGTGATGATAATTTTGGCAATGTCATGGAACACTTCTACGACAACACAGGTATGACTATCTTGATTCTGTCATAAATTTGTCATGGATGTACATGCATGACAAAAAACGTGACCTACTGTGACAAACACGTATCATCATGGAAGTGTATTTTTTTGTAGTGTATGGTCAGTGCATACATCGCAATGGTTTCCAATAAGATAATGTCTCGAAGTTTTCAATGCATGCACTACGGCAGCCAACTCCAAGTCATGTGTGGCATAATTTAACTCATGCGGTTTCAGTTGTCACGAGGCATACGAGACAACTCTTCCGTCCTGCATCAGTACTCCTCCAAGTCCTAAGCGAGAGGCGTCGCAACACACTTGGAAATCCTTGCGTATATCCAGCAGAATCAGTACTCGGGTTGTAGTCAGACGATCCTTTAACTCCTGAAAACTCGCTTCACATTCTTACGTCCATTTAAATTTAATGTCCTTCTTCAATAGCTCAGTCATTGGCTTCGCAATCTTGGAAAAATTCTCAATGAATCTCCTGTGAGTCCAAGAAAGATGCGGATCTTGCTAGCTGAAGTGGGTGCCAACCATTCAGTGACTGACTGTACCTTGGTGGGGTCTACGGCTATACCTTCTCCTGACATAACATCTCCAAGGAATCCAACTTCTTTCAACCAAAACTCACATTTGCTGAACTTGGCATACAACTAATGTTCCCTGAGTTTCTCGAGAACTAAACGCAAATGCTCTTTGTGCTCCTCTTCATTCTTCGAGTATACCATTATATCATCAATGAACACCACAACAAACTTATCCAAATATTCCATGAACACCTTGCTCACCATGCTCATGAAATAGGCAGGGGCGTTAGTCAGTCCAAATGACATGGCCGTATACTCATATAACCCGTACCTTGTGGTAAATGCGGTTTTAGGTATATCCTTTTCCCGGATCTTCAGCTGATGATATCCTGATCGTAGATCGATCTTCGAGAACACCTTAGCTCCTTGCAACTGGTCAAACAAATCATTGATCATCGGTAGTGGGTACTTGTTCTTGATCGTCACGTCATTTAATGCACAATAATCAACAACCATCCTTACAGACTTATCGTTCTTCTCAACCAAAAGTACTGGGGCTCCCCATGGTGATGAACTCCGTCGGATGTAACCTTTCTCTAATAACTCCTTGATCTGCTTCTTAATCTCCTCTAGATCATTTGCGGGCATCCGGTAGGGTCTCTTTGATATTGGCCCGGTACTTGGCAATAGCTCTATCAAAAACTCGATGTGTCGATCCGGTGGCATGCCTGGTAACTCCTCTAGAAAAACATTTGGATAATCCTTCACTGCAGGCACTTCCTCCTGAACAACTCCCGTGAGGGTATTTACTTGGCTACTCCTAGGCGCATGTCTAGATACATACTTGATCCTTTTTCCCTCCGGGGTGGTGAGACAAATTGATTTACTAGCACAGTCAATGCTTCCTCCATACTTTGACATCCAGTCCATGCCTAATATCACATCCAATCCTTGTGACTCCAAAATTATTAGGTCTGACGGAAAAACATGGCTACCAATGGTTAGGGGTATCTGGTCGCACCATCGGCTGGCCATATACTCTGCTCCAGGTGAACTTACTAATAGAGGGGTCCTAAGGGTTTGGGTTGGTAGTTTAAACTTATCCACGAATCCCCTTGATATGTATGAATGCGATGCACCAGTATCAAAAAGAACAAGGGCGGTAAAAGACTTAACCAAAAACTTACCGATAACTGTGTCTGGCTGCCCTTCAACCTCCTCCACATTAACGTGGTTGACTTGTCCTTTGTAGAATGGATTAGGCTTCTTCCCAGCGCTCCCATTACCGTTTCCATTCTTCGCTTCCGTGCACTCCGTGGCATAGTGTCCAGTCTTCCCGCACTTGAAGAAAGTAATGTGACTTAGGTCTCTCTTGGCGGGTGTGGCTGGATTGGAGCGGGTCTGATTGTTGCTTGTTCCGTTCCCAGTCCCATTCTTGGAACCATTGTGGTTATGCGAACTTCCTCCGTTATGGTTATGACCTCCATGGTTATGAACAAGTCCTCCCGAGTTCGGGGTTAGACGAGGCTTCTGCTGAGCTCCTGAGTTGTACCTTCCTTGTCCATACTTCCTTTTGCGGCTCTCAATTTGTTGTTGCTTCCCTTTAATCATAAGAGCCTTGTCTACCAACTCCTGCTAGTTGTTAAATGTTGCCACCATCAACTGCATGCTCATTTCATCGTTCAACACTTCCATAAACTTCTCCTGCTTCGCGGCATCCATGGCCACATCGTCAGGGGCATAACGAGACAACTTACTAAAATCATCCACGTACTACCCCACAGTACGGTTCCCATGGAGCAAGTGGCGAAACTCATGCTTCTTCATGCTCATAGCTCCCGTTCAGACATGGGCGGTGCGGAATGCTTGCTGAAACTGATCCCATGTAACAGTGGCTATAGGATATGTGACTGTGTAATTCTCCCACCATGAGGCTGCTGGTCCATCCAACTGATGTGCATCAAAATGCACCTTCTCAGCATCGGTACAACCTTTAGTGGTTAACTCCCTTCCAATCCTACGGAGCCAATCATCTGCCACTATCGGCTCGGTGCTGCTGGAAAACACCGGTGGCTGCAACCTCAGAAAGCGGGCTAATTTGTCAACTGGTGGTGGTGGTGGGTTGTTGTTGTTGCCTTGATTATGAACTAACAACTGCATCAGTGTATTCTGCTGTTGGATCAACTGAGTGAGCTCCGGTGGGGCAGTAAATCCGGGGTCACGTCTCGGAGGCATCTGAGGGTTTAGAGGGAAGAGAATAGAATAGAATGAGGTCTAGTGAGAAAAACACTACCCATATGCACATGATACAAACACAATCAAATCGTTCAATCAATCAAGCAAGGCATACATCTAACTACCGTTACAAAAGTGCTCGGACTATACTATATACATGGTGGAATACTACTACTGATGTGGTGGTCTACTAGAAATATTGATCGGTCGAAGACTCCATGATGTCTACTCCAGCTTCGTCTTCATAGTCATCATTGCTACCATCGGGGTCCGAGTCGGTGTCGTCGATGATGATGTAGTCCTCAGAACTAATCTCCTTGGGTTCATCGTCTACTCCTCCTGGCGCGGGGTCTCCCATGAATACTCCCAGCTTCCTTTCCAGATCATCATTCTTCTCCACTAGTACGACGATTTCCTCCACATAATCTTCATGAGTAGCCTTGAGTTCTTCCTCTAGTTCCGAGATCCTTGTCATTTCCTTCTTCAGATCTATCATGCCTGCGCACATCTGGTTCTCCTCGCGACAAATGTGCTGGTTTAACTCCTGGATGAAAGCTGCGATTGATCTATCCTTCCTGGTGCTGATCATCTCCCATTGCTCATCTCGGCGCCCACAAATCTGATAGATAGTATCCTTAAGCTCCTTATGGTAAACTTCTCCAATGCGTCCCATGGTGATGTGAGCTGCCATACTCTTTCCTAGACTCCAGGTTGGTGCATCAAAGGAAAACTGTATGGGTTTGGTGACTGGCGCGAATGTCCTTCCTGGAACTTGAACTTGAATCATCCATCACTCCTCTTCTGGTAAAGTGGCGTTGTAAGTCCCGGTGAAGCTTGGTATTCCAATATTCAGGTACTTAGTGACTTCCTTGAAGTGTCATCCAAAAGGTGCTTCTTCATCCAGTTGTGCAAACATGTTCCTTGCGTCTGCCATCGTAAAGAGTAGAAAATGGAGAGCAGTCAGAAATGAGAAGAGAGTGGTGATCTAGGGCTTTATCTTAGTGGTCGTGTCCTACACTCAGCCTGTGCTCTGATACCATCTTATAGCGACCCGACCTCAAACGGTCAAGTCTCTGTGCTTCAGTGTCATCCCTGGATCAGGTATGCTGACACACATAGTACTCGAAGGATATATAACAGAGTAGCAATCACACACTTATTACATTGAATGTCTCAATAGAGAACTTATTACAATAAATATGGCCTAAGGCCATCTAATACGTAACAGCGGAAGGCTTGGAAGATAAAGTGAGTCCATCAACTCCAACGCATAGCTGAGCTGTACGGCAACGACCTAACGAACCTTACTCCTCGTATGAAAAGTTTGCTACATAATACGTTGTAGCCCGAAAACGGGTCAGCACATGGAATATGCTGGCAATATAACATGGTAGAGCAAGAATAGAATAATGCTATCACTATATGCATATTTGGTTGGTGGAAAGCTCTATGATTAAAGTTTTGCGAAAAGCCAAATTTTCCCTACAACAAAGGCATAGATTTTATTAAATTATCATGGTAGTTGAAACATCATTGAGAAGGTTCCTCCAAATCAATCCCAATTAAAAGTAATTATCAACCCAACAATATTAATTTAGAGTGATGAGATACATATGATAATCCAAGTACTAGATACTCAAGATGTCCATAATCGGGGACACGGCTAACCATGATTAGTTTGTACACTCTGCAGAGGTTTCCGCACTTTTCCCCACAAGACTCGATCTCCTCCATTGGAAATATCGCACTACATGATGTTTGAGAAACGGATGACCAAGACACATTCATTAACTCTCTACTCCAGATAGACTATACCACCTACAACCCACTACATCTGCTAGTCTACCTCTTCAAGAGCTTCACGCAACTTACTCAACTATGCTAGAGCCCATAATAGCTTGTGGCTGCACACGGAAGTTTCTAGCATGAAATATCTCAGTTCCCTTTGAGCCTGGGTGGCGGACCTTAGGATTATCACACGGGTACCCCGGGATATCCTAGGACAACACTAGATTCTCCAGGTGCCCGACAAGAAATCCACCCAGATGTGTATTAAAGTTGCCACCTTAAGTTGAACCATTGATTAACAATCTCACATCTGTCATGGTTTCACTCACCCAAACCACGTCTACGAGCATAGCATGGCAATATAAGCAATACGTAGAAGTAACACCCAAGGGTTTGATAATAAACATGTGAATAGGATACCTCATCTACTTCCCAAATCCCACATGTTATCAAGTCCTAACCATGCAATGTTTGAGGGTTTGAAACTAATGCATAAAAACTGGGTGATAAAGGGATATGATCAAAGTGTTACTTGCCTTGCTGATGATCCGCAAAACCTAGGGACTCAATGTAGCATGCTCCGCACTCCGGGTACTCTATCGCAATCAAACAAGCATACAATAAGCAATCAAACAAGACGCACGGGTAAAACTCAAATAAGAGATCTACCAGAAAGTTCAACTTAAGAACTCCGGTTTGCAAAAAGAATCAAATCAAACGGAGCAACGAAACTTAAACTGCGAAAGAAACAAGATCTGATTACTAATCTGGACTAAGGTCAAATTTTACTGTATAAAAATCTTGTTCAAGTTGATTAAACAGAAAGAGGGTTTCGAGACGAAACTCTAGGTGCTTGAATCGCCTGATTCCGATAAACGAGCGAAAATTTATACTAAAACGAAAATCGGATCAGAAATCATGATCGAAAATAATCGCGGAAAATCCGAGAAAAAGAAAAACTGACGAACAGGCTAACGAATGAACGTTCGCTGTCTGCGGCTAAACGGTGAAAACCGTTCGTTAAAACGAACATAAAAACGGGCGTTCATTAAGTAACTAACCGAAAAAATAAACCGAACCGGCTCTAAAAAAACGGATCCAGGGTTTCGAAAAAAACCAAACGGTTTTCTCACGAAGACCGAGGCGGCTACCTCGGGTTCGGCGTGGCGGCTAGGGTTAGGGTTATGGTGCGGGTGTGCTTCGGCGGCGGCTGTCGGCTTTTGGCGGCTCGGGGCGGCGGCTTATAAAGCCCGCCCCCCACCCCCGGGCGGAGTCCCGCTCGGGTACGGCCCGGAGTCGGTTCACTTTTTTTTAAATAATTCCAACGTGCAGAAAAAGAAAGAAAATAAATACTAAAAGGCCTCCAGAAATCACGAAATAAATTTTCGCCGTCCTCTAAAAACAAGCCGGATAAGGTGAACATTTATTTGGGCCTAAAATGCAACTTTGAAAAACGCATATTTTTTCCCAATTCAAATAAAATAGCGATAAAACTCCGAATAGAAGTCTTATTTGATTTTAATATTAAATCTTCGATATTTCTCTATTTTGAGGAAATCATTTTATCCCCTCTCTTTTATTTTTATAAAAGAAATAATAAAAGAGAAAATAATTAAAATCAAACGATCCTCTTTCCAAAATTCGAGAAAACTCGAATATAAAAATAATGAAATCCCCAACTCTCTCCGTAGATCCTTGAGTTGCATAGAATTTCTAGGATCAAGCCAAAAATGCAATAAAATATGATATGCAATGATGCTCTAATGTATAACATTCCAAATTGAAAATTTGGGATGTTACACCTTCTTGGATACCTATCACTTTGGGACTAATTTTCATGTGTTTCTTTTCATAAGCTCAAACAAATATAAGTGAAGATCGTGAGCATAACAAATTTTCTTTCTCTCAAAATAATTTAAGTGAAGCAAAAGATAATTTCTTCAAAATTTTACTAACTCTCAAATAAATCTAAGTGAAGCAAGAGAGCATTCTTCGAAAATACGAAGCACACCATGCTCAGAAAGATATAAGTGAAGCACTAGAGCAAGTACTAGCTCATAAAAGATTTAAGTGAAGCATAGAGAGAAATTCTAACAAGTCATGACATAATTTTGACTCTTTCAAATAGGTGTGTCCAGCAAGTATTGATGACTTGAAACACACAAAAAAACAAGCAAAGACACATATCATACAAGACGCTCCAAGTAAAACACATATCATGTGACGAACAAAAATATAGTCTCGAGTAAAATATCGATAGTTGTTGGAAGAAAGCGGGGATGCCACTCGGAGGCATCCCCAAGCTTAGTTGGTTGCTCGTTATTGGATAATAGCTTGGGATGCCAAGGAATCCCTAAGCTTAGGCTCTTACATCCTTCCTTCATCTATCGTAAGATAATCCAAAACTTGAAAACTTCAATCACACAAAACTCAACAAAGCCTTCGTGAGATCCGTTAATATAAGAATAATAAACTACTACTATAAATGATGTATCAAACCAATTCATATTTTGTTTTTGCATTATATCTACTGTATTCCAAGTTTTCTATGGAAAAATCTCATCAAAGAAAACCATAGAGCCATCAAAATAAGCACACAACACAAAGAAAACAGAATCTGTCAAAACAAAATAGTCTGTAGAAATCTGACTATTTCGAATACTTTTGTAACTCCAAAAACTCTGAAAAATTAGGAGGACCTGAGAAATTTGTATATTGATCTACTGCAAGTGGAATGGGCATTTTCTCGCTCTCTGGTAAAAATGGAAATTAGTTTCGTGAGCGCAAAAATTTATGTTTTTTCAGCAAGATCAAACAACTATCACCCAAGAAGATCCTAAAGGCTTTACTTGGCACAAACACTAATTAACACATAAAAAACACAATCATAATAGTAGCATAATTGTGCTAACACTCAAAAACATGAAGAAAAAGCAAAAATAAATTGTATTCATCGGGTTGCCTCCCAACAAGCGTTATAGTTTTATGCCCTTAGCTAGGCATAAAGCAAGGATCTAAGTTTTGTCATCTTTGTCCAACCCTTCAATCAAACACTTAGAATCCTTCAAATATTTAACATAAAGACTTTCAATAGCAATACTTCTAGGATTAATTTTAAAGATTTCATTCTTGCAAAAAGGATCTCTTATCACTTCAACAAAATCAGGGTGGATACTAATCATCTTAAGATCTCCTTTATTGCTATCACTAGAAGTTGCACCCTTGTTTCTTGAGCTCCTACTCTTTATGGGAGTTTCCACAATAATTTTAGTGTTAGTAAAATCCGTACTTAGATTACTAAAGATTTCTTCCAATTTATCGATCTGAGACGGACTTTCTTCTATTCTTTCATGGATTAAGGTACCCCTCTCTTTTAACAACTTAAAAATATCGCCCGCTTTTGACCCAAGATTAGTAGCAAAATTACGCATGTTTTTATGTGAAATTTCCATATGATCTTTGGTGAGCATTTTCTTTTCGATAGCATCTAGTCTTTCCATAACATCCTTAAGAGTCAAAATTGTTTCATTAACCATAAGAGGTGGTGAGCCCATTAAATTTCTATAGCATTAAGAGTATCAAAAGGAGGACTCATTAAGAAATTTCCATCGGTAATCGTATCAAGGACGAATCTATACCAAGTGGTGATGCCAACATAAAAACAACGCAGAAGCACAATGGTAGATTGCTTACAGATAGATATATTATAAGCATTGCAAATTCTATACCAAGCATCTTTTAAACTTTCTCCTCCCCTTTCTTTAAAGTTGAGAACCTCGTTCTCGGGAGTTCAAGCAATAGAGGAGGAATTATCCATAACGGCAAACAAGATCTCACACACAAAAATAGATCCAGCAAGAAAACGGCGAACGGAAAAAGAGAGAGGCAAATAAAACGGCAAATTTTTGTGAAGTGGGGGAGAGGAAAATGAGAGGCAAACGGCAAATAATTTAAATTGCAAGGAGATGAGATTTGTGATTAGGAACCTGGTTATGTTGAAGATACTCCCCGGCAATGGCGCCAGAAATTCCTTTTGATGTCGCTTGAAGCTATGTCGGTTTTTTCCCCAAAGAGGAAGGGATGATGAAGCACATCAATGGTAGGTATTTCCCATAGATATGAAACCAAAGTTATTGAAGCAGTAGGAGAACCAAGCAACACAACGTAAACAACCCCTGCACACAAATAACAACCACTCGCAACCCAACGTGTTAAATGGGTTGTCAATCCCTTTCGGGTAACGACGCCAGAAATGGCGTGTTGATGGGAGAGAGTTGTAAATATTGATAGATCGAACGCCAAATAAAATAAATTGAAGCAAGATATTTTGTGGTTTTTTGTTTAATAGATCTGAAAATAAAAGCAAATAAAAATAGATCGTGAAGGCAAATAATATGAGAAAGAGACTCGGGGCCGTAGGTTTCACTAGTGGCTTCTCTTGAGAAGCAAACGGTGGGTAAACAAATTACTGTTGGGCAATTGATAGAACCTCAAATAATTATGACGATATCTAGGCAATGATCATTACATAGGCATCACGTCCAAGATTAGTAGACCGACTCCTGCCTGCATCTACTACTATTACTCCATGCATCGACCGCAATCCAGCATGCATCTAGTGTATTAAGTTCATGGAATAAACGAAGTAATGTAATAAGAATGATGACATGATTTAGACAAGATCCATTTATCTATGGAAGTAGATATAGATCCCATCTTTTTATCCTTAGTAGCAACGATTCATATGTGTCGGTTCCCTTTCTGTCACTGGGATCAAGCACCGTAAGATCGAACCCACTACTGGGCACCTCTTCCCATTGCAAGATAAAAAGATCAAGTTGGACATAAAAAACCCATATCGGAGAAGAAATACGAGGCTATAAGAGATCATGAATAAAAGAGATCAAAGAAACTCAAATACATTCATGGATATAAAAAGATAGATCTGATCATAAACTCAAAGTTCATCGATCCCAACAAACACACCTCAAAATTGTTACATCATATGGATCTCCAAGAGACCATTGTATTGAGAATCAAGAAAGAGAGATAAAGCCATCTAGCTACTAACTACGAACCCAAAGGTCTAGAAAGAACTCCTCACACATCATATGATGGCACCAATGGAAGTGGTGAACCCCTCCGTGATGGTGTGTAGATTGGATCTGGTGGTTCTGGACTCTGCGGCGGCTAGATGAATATTTCCTCGACTCCCCTAGGGTTTTTGGAATATTGGGGTATTTATAGAGTAAAGAGGCGGTCCGGGGGGCACCCGAGGTGGGCACAACCGACGAGGGCGCGCCTGGGCCTCCTGGCGCGCCCTGGTGGGTTGTCCCCTCCTCGAGACACCCCCAGGTGCAACCAGGGCCCAATATCTTCCATCTAGTCCATAAAAATTCTCCGTAAAGTTTCGTGGCATTTGGACTCCGTTTGATATTGATTTTCTGAGATGTAAAAAACAACAACTAGCACTTGGCACTATGTTAATAGGTTAGTACCAAAAAATGATATAAAATGACTATAAATGATTATAAAACATCGAAGATTGATAATAAAACAACATGGAACAATCAAAAATTATAGATACGTTGGAGACATATCAGTTATTCTTAAGATGAGTGTTTATTCACTTGTCATTGCACAAGAGTACGGCGGTAATAGGAATTCCCAGTCCCAAAATGAAAAAAGAATTTTGCTATATGTTTTCAAATAATAAATTCCTTGGAAAGTGTTGGTATGGATGGTAGCTATGGATACGGCTAGCCGTGGAATGTGAAAGAATGGTGGAAAAAGGAATAAACTTTATTTTCTGTTTGGGAACCACCTATGATATATCTAGCATGGAAAGTGTTGGGAATTACTCGGTCATTTATGTTGATGCGAAAGGTATGCCTCTCAAAAAAAGTTATCTCTCAATTTAAGCTTTGACCTCTGGCACCTTTACAAATCCCTACTTACTACTGCGAAGGGCCTTTCTATTTACTTTATGCAATTTTATTTATTTGAGTCTCCATCTTCTCTTATAAAGCACCAACTAGGGAGCACTATGATCATTCTTGAGCATTGGGTATAGGTAATATGTGAGTGTGTTTCATGAATGGATCAATGATTGAGCATACTGGGCTAGGGATAACTTGCTTTAGTGTTGCTATTTTGGAAGACATTGTTGCTTGTTGATATGCTTGAGTATTTAAATCTTCATGTCAAAACTAGACTATTGCTTTGAATCATATAAAATACCAAATGTCCATGCTACAAAAGAAAAGAATATGTGATGAACATGTTAAGCAACATTCCACATCAAAAATTCTGCTTTTATCATTTACCTAGTCGAGGACGAGTAGGAATTAAGCTTGGGGATGCTGATACGTCTCCAACGTATCTATAATTCTTTTATTGTTCCATGATGTTATATTATTATTCTTGGATGTTTTACAATCATTTTATAGCAACTTTATATAATTTTTTGGGACTAACCTATTGACATGGTGCCCAGTGTCAGTTGTTATTTTTGCTTGTTTTTTAATTCGCAGAAAATCAATTCCAAACAGAGTCCACATGCACCGAAACTTTTTGGAGATTTTTTATGGACCAAAAGACACCTGTTGGGCCAAAGAAGTACCAGAGGGGGGCTCCTAGGGGAGCACAACACACTTGGGTGCGCATAGGGGCCCAGGCGCGCCCAGGTGGATTGTGCCCACCTCGGTGGCCTCCCACACCACCTCTTCGCCCTATAAATCCCCGAATATTCAGAAACCCTAGAGGAGTCGAAGAAATACAATTCTAGCTGCCTTAAGTTCCATAACCATGAGATCCAATCTAAACACCATTATAGAGGGGTTCATCATACTCATTGGTGCCTCTCCGATGACGCGTGAGTAGTTCATCATAGACCTATGGGTCTTTAGGCAGTAACTAGATGGATTCATCTCTCTCTTTTGATTCTCAATAAAATGGTCTCTTGGAGATCTATTTGATGTAACTCTTTTTGCAGCGTGTTTGTTAGGATCCGATGAACTTTGAGTTTATGATCAGATCTTTATATCCATGAAAGTTTTTTGAGTCTTCTTTTGATCTCTTATATGCATGATTATTTATAGCCTCGTATTTATTCTTCAAATCTTTGGTTTAGTTAGGCTAACTAGATCGATTTTCCTTGCCATGGGAATAGGTGCTTTGTGATGGGTTCGATCATGCGCTGTTCTTTCCCAGGGACAGAAGGGGCAGCAAGACACGTATGTATCATTGCTATTAAGGATAACAAGATGGTGTCTATTCCGCTATTAAGGATACCAAGATGGGGTCTATTCCTACATGAAGAGATCTTGTCTACATCATGTCATCGT
Source organism: Triticum urartu (assembly GCF_003073215.2). Classification (NCBI taxonomy): domain Eukaryota; kingdom Viridiplantae; phylum Streptophyta; class Magnoliopsida; order Poales; family Poaceae; genus Triticum; species Triticum urartu. The sequence continues at coordinate 292,941,252 of NC_053028.1, forward strand.
TCCTGTTGCATTACTCCATTTCTCCATAAACTTTATACACTAGATGCATGCTGGGTAGCGGTCGATGTCTGATACGTCTCCAATGTACCTATAATTTTTTATTGTTCCATGCTACTATATTATCTGTTTTGGATGTTTGATATGCATCGGTATGCTATTTTATATTATTTTGGGGACTAACCTATTAACCTAGAGCCCGATGCCTGTTTCTGTTTTTTCCTTGTTTTTGATTTTGCAGAAAAGGAATATCAAATGGAGTCCAAATGAGCTGAAAATTTACGGTGATTTTCTATGGACCAGAAGAAGCCCCTAAAGCACAAGATTTGGGCCAGAAGATTCCCGAGGCAACGACAAGGGTGGAGGGCGTGCCCAACCCCCCTAGGGCGCGCCCTCCTACCTTGCCGCTGCCCCGTGGACCCCCCTGACGTGAAACCGATGCCAAAAATTCCTATAAATATAGAAACTTCCAGAAAGAAACCTAGACCGGGAGTTCTGCCACCACAAGCCTCTGTAGCCACAAAAAACCAATCGAGAGCCCGTTTCGCCACCCTACCGAAGGGGGAAACCATCATCGGTGGCCATCTTCATCAGACCGGCGGTCTCCATGATGAGGAGGGAGTAGTTCACCCTCGGGGCTGAGGGTATGTAGAAGTAGCTATGTGTTTGATCTCTCTCTCTCTCTCACTCTCGTGTTCTTGATTTGGCACGATCTTGATGTATCGCGAGCTTTGCTACTATAACTGAATCATATGGTGTGTCTCCCCCTCTACCATCTTGTGATGAATTGAGTTTTACCTTTGAGGTTTCACTATTATCGGATTGAATACTATTATGGATTTGAGAACACTTGATGAATGTATTGCGTGGGATACCCATGGTGACAATGGGGTGTTCTATTGATTCACTTGATGTATGTTTTGGCACTCAACTCGCGGATTCCCGAGGTGACATTAGGGTAATCTATACATAGGGGTTGATGCACGTTTTCGTCCTTGTTTCTCTAGTAGAAATCTTGGGGGCACTCTTTGAGGTTCTTTGTGTTGGATTCAATATTATGAATCTGAAGTTGTTTGATGTATATCGTATAATTGACCCCCAGATACTTGTGGTGACATTGGAGTATCTAGGTGACATTAGGGTTGATTGATGTATGTCATATCGTGTTATTTTACTACAAACTCTAGGGTTGTTTGTGACACTTATAGGAATAGCTCAATGGATTGATCGAAAAGAATAACTTTGAGGTGGTCGTATCGTACAAGCAATTTCATCTTATGTTCTCCGCGATAGGAACTTTGGAGTGACTCTTTGTTGCAAGTTGTCGGATTTCCGTATGATTTAATTATGTTATCATTGTTGATAGAACTTGCACTAGTGAAAGTATGAACCCTATGCATTGTTTCCAAGCATTCCAATACCGTTTTCACTCACATTTGTTACTAGTTACCTTGTTGTTTTATATTTTTAGATTACAAAAACCTATATCTACCATGCATATTGCACTTGTATCACCATCTCTTCACCGAACTAGTGCACATATACAATTTACCATTGTATCGGGTGTGTTGGGGACACAAGAGACTCTTTGTTATTTTGGTTGCAGGGTTGTTTGAGAGAGACCATCTTCATCCTATGCCTCCCATGGATTGATAAACCTTAGGTCATCCACTTGAGGGAAATTTGCTACTGTCCTACAAAACTCTGCACTTGGAGGCCCAACAATGTCTACAAGGATAAAGTTGCATAGTAGACATCAAGCTATGTTCTCGCGCCATTGCTGGGGAGGTGAGTGCTTTAAGGTATATCTTTAGATCTTGCAATTGAATCTTTTAGTTTATTATTTTATCACTAGTTTAGTCTATAAAATAAAACTACAAAAAAATAAAATTGAGGTTGCCTCATATGCTTCATTTTTTAACGTCTTTTGTGAAAATGATGGAAAGGAAGATTGTGCTCAATTGTTAGAAGAAGAAGTCAATAAAATGTTTAGCACTAAATCTTTGAATGATGAGCTTGATTGCAATGTTATTAGTATGAATTCGCCCTATAGTGAGTCGTATTACAATTCACTGGCCGTCGTTTTACAACGTCGTGACTGGGAAAACCCTGGCGTTACCCAACTTAATCGCCTTGCAGCACATCCCCCTTTCGTGATGATTATATTGATGCAAAGTTACTATTTTGGAAGAGGTCCCAATTGATTATGAGAATAAAGTTGCTATCTATATGATGATTATTGTGATTACATGTATGCTATAAATAATAATGATAACCATGAAACTTGTCATCATGATTTTAATTTTCAATTGGATTATGCCTCACATGATAGTTATTTTGTTGAGTTTGCTCCCACTACTATTCCTGAGAATAAATTTGCTTATGCACAGAGTAATAAAATTTCTATGCTTGTTGATGCTTTATGTGATAGTTATATTGTTGAATTCATTCATGATGCTACTGAAAATTACTATTAGAGAGGAACATATGCTTCTACATATTGCAATAATATCAAGTTTCCTCTCTATGTGTTGAAAATCTTGAAGTTATGCTTGTTTTTCCTTCCTATGCTAGTTGATTCTTGTTCCCATGAATTGTTTGCTCACAAAATCCCTATGCATAGGAAGTGGGTGAGACTTAAATGTTCTAGTCATATGCTTCATGATGCCCCCGTTATGTTTCAATTCTTATCTTTTATGTGAGCATCATTGAAACATCATGGCTAGCTAGAAAGGCATTATAGAAAAGCACTTGTTGGGAGACAACCCAACATTTACCCCTACTATTTTTGTGTGTTCACATGATTATGTTACTGTAGTAATCATGTTTTATAGCTTTTGTTTCAATAAAGTGCCAAGTAAGACCTTTGGGATGGTCTATGGTGATAGCTGATTTGACCTTGCTGAAAAATAGAAACTTCTGCGCTCATTGTCAGAATTTTAAAAATTCATAGAAGCGTGATTTTGATCTGAACTTTTTACACAAGATTTATATACAAATTGCGAGGGTTTTCCTAATTTTTCAGAATTTGTGGAGCTACAGAAGTATACGAACTTTCCAAATTACAATAGACTTTTCTATTTTTGACAGATTCTATTTTCATTGTGTTGTTTGCTTGATGAATCCATGGGTAGTATCAGAGAGTATGAACCATGGAGAAGTTGGAATACAGTAGATATAACACGAACATGAATTTAGAATGAGTTCACAACAGTACCTAAGTGGTGATTTGCTTTATTACACTAACGGAGCTTACGACTTTTCTGTTGAGTTTTGTGTTGTGAAGTTTTCAAGTTTTGTGTAAAGATTTGATGGAATACAAAATAAGGACTGGCATGAGCCTAAGCTTGGGGATCCCCAAGGCACCCCAAGGTAATATTCAAGGATAACCAAGCATCTAAGGTTGGGGATGCCCAAGATGGCATCCCCTCTTTTGTCATCAATCCATCGGTAAATTTACTTGAGGCTATATTTTTATTCACCATATGATATGTGTTTTGCTTGGAGCATCGTTTTATTTTATTAGGATTTACTTGCTATTATTTATAGTAATGTTTTTCATACTTTAGTTCAATGAAAAGGTCAAGTGTAGCCTTCACCATGCTTATTTTGCAAGTCTATATGTTGCTATTTTGAAAATAGAAAGTTTTCTATCATTGTGTGAATATTTGTGAATAGTCAAAACAAGATAAAATCTTCAAATTTTTACACGATGAGTAACAACAAATTGTCTATACTGTGGTAGATTTTCAGAATTTTTGGAGTTAGGGAACTATGATTCCTCTTGCATTCTTTACACACTGTTCTATTTAGACAGATTGCTGTTATGTTTGCATTGTTTGCATATGTTTGCTTGTTTAATGATTCTATTTGAGGATAGGAGTATTAAATATGCAGAGGCATTTAGTATGAAATGTCACATTGTAATTTTAGTGATTTTCTACAGTAGAGAATGATAAGGTTTTGCGCTGATTTATACTAACTTAGCTCATGAGTTCTGGTTGAGTTTTGTGTGGATGAAGTTTTTAAGATTTAGGGAAACCGTGATATAAAAGGAATTAAGGAGACACGAGAACTCAAGCTTGGGGATGCCCAAGTCATCCCTTATTAATATTTCAAGAAGTCTCATGCATCTAAGCTCAGGGATGCCCCAGTTGGCATCCCACCTTTCTTCATCAACAATCATCGGTTAGCCTCGGTTGAGCCTAACTTTTTGCTTCTTCACATGATATGTGCTATACTTGGGAAGTCATTTTATTTTATTTTGCTTGTTGTTTGAATAAAACACTAAGATATGAAATTCTTGAATGAGATAGAGTCTTTACATAGCTACTTAATTATTTGACTACTCATTGATCTTCACTTATATCTTTTTGGAGTAGTTTGTCAGTTGCTCTAGTGCTTCACTTATATATTCTTAGAGCATGACCGTGGTTTTATTTTGAAGAAATTGTTGAACTCTCATGCTTTACTTATATTATCTTGAGAGTCTCTAAACAGCATGGTAATTTTCTTAGGTTATGAATTTAGTCCTAATATGATGGGTGATGACCCACAAGTATAGGGGATCTATCGTAGTCCTTTCGATAAGTAAGAGTGTCAAACCCAACGAGGAGCAGAAGGAAATGACAAGTGGTTTTCAGCAAGGTATTCTCTGCAACACTGAAATTATCGATAACAGATAGTTTTATGATAAGGCAAATCATAACAGGTAACAAGTAATAAAAGTAAACAAGGTGCAGCAAGGTGGCCCAATCCTTTTTGTAACAAAGGACAAGCCTGGACGAACTCTTATATAATGCAAAGCGCTCCCGAGGACACATGGGAATTACTGTCAAGCTAGTTTTCATCATGCTCATATGATTCATGTTCGTTACTTTGATAATTTGATATGTGGGTGGATTGGTGCTTGGGTGCTGCCCTTCCGTGGACAAACCTCCCACTTATTATTAACCCATCTCACAAGCATCCGCAACTATGAAAGAATAATTAAGGTAAACCTAACCATAGCATGAAACATATGGATCCAAATCAGCCCCTTACGAAGCAACACAGAAACTAGGGTTTAAGCTTCTTTCACTCTAGCAACCCATCATGTACTTATTACTTCCCAATGCCTTCCCCTAGGCCCAAATAATGGTGAAGTGTCATGTAGTCGACGTTCACATAACACCACCAGAGGAGAGACAACATACATCTCATCATAATATCGAACAAAAACCAAATTCACATGATTACTTATAACAAGACTTCTCCCATATCCTCAGGAAAAAACGTAACTACTCACAAAACATATTTATGATCAAGATCAGAGGAGTATTAATTATCATTAAGGATCTGAAAATATAATCTTCCACCGGATAAACCAACTAGCATTAACTACAAGCAGTAATCAACACTACTAGCAACCCATAGGTACCAATATGAGGTTTTAGGACCAAGATCGAATACAAGAGACGAACTAGGGTTTGAGAGGAGATGGTGCTTGTGAAGATGTTGATGGAGATTTACCCCCTCTTGATGAGAGGACCGTTGGTGATGACGATGGCTTCGATTTCCCCCTCCCGGAGGGATGTTTCCCTGGTAGAACAACTCCACCGGAGCCCTAGATTGGTTTTGCCCAGGTTCTGCCTTGAGATGGCGGAGCTTTGTCCCGAAAGCTTCCTTCTGATTTTTTCCAGGTCAAAACAGACCATAGAGCAAAATATGGGCACCGGAGACCTGCCAGGGGCCCCACAAGGACAGGGGGCGCGCCCTCCACCCTTGTGGCTGGCTAGTGGCCCCCCTTTGGTACTTTCTTCGCCCAATATTTTTATATATTCCAAAAACATCACTAGTGCAAGATGCTGCTAACGTGACAATACGATCAGAGACCCTTCGACGAAATTGTGTGCTATGCCATAATCGCAAATGGTGGTGTATAAACTGTCAGAAAAGGTGCAAAATATTTGCGATGGAGGATGCATCAAACACGGTTTAGATTTTAGTTGCGTGCGCGATGTAGGGCATACAGTTCAGCTCAATTAACTATTTGCGATGAGGAGGAACAAAAGAAACGGGCAGCCAGATGAAGGTGTGTGCAATGTACAGCATACGGTTCACTCAGATGAACTGTTTGTGATTAGGCAACACAAAAGAAACGGCCAGCCAGATCAATGGTGTGTGCGATATACGACATGTGGTTCACTCGGATGAACTGTTTGCGTTGAGACATGAGACCAGAAACGGTTCAATATAACAAGATGTTTGTGATACGCGGCAAACAGGTCTGTAATTAGAAATGTGTACGAATACCGGTAATAACAGAAACGGTTCCCTAGTGTGGTCTATGTTCATCTGATCATCATCTCCCTCTTGTGCTAGCTCGGTGTTCCTTCTATGCTAAGTTTACATTAATTGATGGCGTTTTATGAACACGCCACCATTTCCCGAAATTCCCTTACTTGTTTCCCGCCACCCAGCGCTATTGCGCATAGGTGGTGTGTGACGCACGAAGGCGACAAGCGTAGCCTATAGCACATCCATCTTTTCGAAGCATGCCAACCCACCAAAGCGCCGCCTCTGCCATCAACCTCGTCAACGAGGAAAACGAGCAGGCGCCATGGCCCGTCGAGGCCGAGGCGCTCCCCGGCAACGCGATGGACGACACTATGATGTGCGTCATCGCCAGGGTTGAGCAGACATTTGGCGCATGGCGCTTGAGTGCCGTGGATCAAGATAGGCATGTCAGCGCCGATAGGCTGCAGCTCGCCACACAACATGATCGATGGCGCGCCGCAGAGCAAGCTAGGTGTGTCCACGCTGATAGGCTGCGGCTCGCTGCACGTCGAGACCGTTGGAGCGCCACAGAGTGAGAGGCGCGGAGCGCCGTACAGCAAGAGAGGATCCAGCGACGCTTGCCTGCTGTTGACACGGCGTCGCAGCTGGGTGCACATCCGGTCAGTAACCCCATTGCTTGCAAGGAGTGGGCAGAGGCCCTCAGTGCCGTACTTGCACCAGAGGCCGGCCGCGCCATACTTGCACCAGACGCCCGCCGCGCCGTTCGCATGTGTGCCACCGTTTGCCTTGTCCGTGGCCCGCTGGATGCCAACACACTATCCTGTAGGCTCGACCGCCTCCGTGGCCCAGGTGTCCACCTAGGCACAATAGAGGAACATGGCCGTCATGTCCTCGAGCTGGTGATCGCGCTCCAGATGTACCGCGAGCGTGTCGACCGCTTGGACAAACGCCTGCACGAGTTCAGGCAGAGCCAAGAGCTACCATAGGCAAGGGCTGCTGGTCATGGTCTCATGGACGAGTTTTATTTTGAAAAGTCGTTTCGACGTGGATAGCTATGTTTCACAGCAATCACAACATTGCTCTGTTTATTGCTTTGTTTCAATGTGTGTACTCTGTTTTCCATTCTTATATGTTCTGTTTCAACGTGTGTATATATGCTTTCCATTCTGTATATGTGGATGATAACAGCTAGATTCAAATTACTATACAAAAACAGATAGAAAATGGAATTCATAATATATATATATTAATTGTTCATTAGATCATCACAGGATATATATATATATAATATCATCACATATATGTGATGATACTTACCTACTAGGTACAATGCCTAAAATTGAAAATGAACAATACTAAAACTAATAATCCCTCCTGGGGCAGTATTCTGGCAGCCCCTCGCCAGCAGCTCCCTGGTGCGTGGCGTCTTCCCAGTGCGGAGGCCGTACTCTGCCTCCTCTTCCTCACAGCGCTTGACGTACCGATCTGCCTCTTGCTGGCGGACGCGCGCGGCCACGCAGCGACGAGGCGCCTAGCACCTATGACCTTCCTCGCGAAGTACCCGTCTTCATATACCTCCTTGGCACGACGACACGCCTGCCCCCAAAGCTCTGCCGCCTCCTTTTTGCAGCCGGCATCACGAGCTTCACAGGCCGCCTGGTACCTAGCTTCCTCCTCCGCCATCTCCTTCTTGAATGCCACTTGCCTGGCTTTCTCAGGCGGCGGCAGCGACTTCCATAGACAAAGATTGTACTGGCCCCAAAACCAATCCAAAGTTGGGGGTCTGGCACACCCTCGTCAGGCGGTGCATAGGGGTCCTCGTCATTGCTAATCGAGTGAGCGTCCTCGGGGGGTGGTGACTCCTCGTCAGCGCGTGGGCAGACCGGCGGCGCCATGGCAGAGATTTGAGAGAGAGAGGGCGAGCGAGGGGAGGATGTAGATGAGAATGCAGGTGGGACGACGTGAGCAAGGTAGTATTTATTGGCGGCCGGAATGTAGATCGATGGGGACAGTACACACGCTGGTCGCCGGAATTTATGAGTACTGTAGTTTGAGTTATACACGATTCCCGCAGCAAAATCCATGTGTGAACATAATAGCTGACGGTTTCCAATGCAGAACCGTGTCTGATTAATGATCCCGTCCACTCACCTACCAAACCTCGAGCCACGAGATAGAGTGCCAATTGTGTGGGGGGCGGTTGTCTTGCCAGATCTTTACATTTTCATTTTTGAACACCAGATATTTACATCGTCTGATGATTTTTTAACTCTCACACAAGTATACAAAAATATGATTTTTCAAACCGTTATGGTTAGGCATTGCATGTAGATGTAGTTCAAATTTGAATTACGGTCATTAAATGGTTAGAAAATCACTTTAATGTCTTTAAAAGGTCAAATGACCCCTGAATTTTTCCAATTTTTCACATGACAATTGTATTAGTGCATGTTAAACATATAAAAAAATTGTAAGCCGTAAGAGGAAGCTATCTCCCATTCGTCATCAAACATGAATTGTTCCCTCTCGGAACCATGAACCTTCTAGTGAGTTGCTCCGGTTTGTGAGGGGTGTGTGACCAAACTTTCATCAAACATGCCAATTTTTTTATCACATCATCTTGGTGGCATGACATTAAATCAAGCAAGGTTTCCTATTTTTCTGATCATTTTTTAAGTTTTTGGAATTAAAATGCCATGGCACTCCATGCATGTGTGCCCATGCCTTGAGACCAACATGTTTGAAAATTCCTTCTAATTTACTGCACATGGAATTAACTCGCACACAAGTACACAAAAATATGATTTTTCAAACCATTATGGTTAGGCGTTGCATGTAGATGTAGTTCAAATTTGAATTACGGTCATTAAATGGTTAGAAAATCACTTAAATGTCTTTAAAAGGTCAAATGACCCCTGAAGTTTTCCAAATTTTCACAAGACAGTTATATTAGTGCACGTTAAACGTAGAAAAAAATTGAAGGCTGTAAGAGGAAGCTATCTCCTGTTCGTCATCAAACATGCATTGTTCCCTCTCGGAACCATGAATCTTCTAGTGAGTTGCTCCGGTTTGTGAGGGTTGTGTGTCCAAACTTTCATCAAACATGCCAATTTTTTTACCACATCATCTTGGTGGCATGACATTAAATCAACCAAGTTTTCATGTATTTCTGATCATTTTTTAATTTTTTGGAATTAAAATGCCATGGCACTCCATGCATGTGTGCCCATGCCTTGCGACCAATATGTTTGAAAATTCCTTCTAATTTACTGCACATGGAATTAACTCGCACACAAGTACACAAAAATATGATTTTTCAAACCATTATGGTTAGGCGTTGCATGTAGATGTAGTTCAAATTTGAATTACGGTCATTAAATGGTTAGAAAATCACTTAAATGTCTTTAAAAGGTCAAATGACCCCTGAAGTTTTCCAAATTTTCACAAGACAGTTATATTAGTGCACGTTAAACGTAGAAAAAAATTGAAGGCTGTAAGAGGAAGCTATCTCCTGTTCGTCATCAAACATGCATTGTTCCCTCTCGGAACCATGAATCTTCTAGTGAGTTGCTCCGGTTTGTGAGGGTTGTGTGTCCAAACTTTCATCAAACATGCCAATTTTTTTACCACATCATCTTGGTGGCATGACATTAAATCAACCAAGTTTTCATGTATTTCTGATCATTTTTTAATTTTTTGGAATTAAAATGCCATGGCACTCCATGCATGTGTGCCCATGCCTTGCGACCAATATGTTTGAAAATTCCTTCTAATTTACTGCACATGGAATTAACTCGCACACAAGTACACAAAAATATGATTTTTCAAACCGTTATGGTTAGGCGTTGCATGTAGATGTAGTTCAAATTCGAATTACGGTCATTAAATGGTTAGAAAATCACTTAAATGTCTTTAAAAGGTCAAATGACCCCTGAAATTTTCCAAATTTTCACAAGACAGTTGTATTAGTGCACGTTAAACATAGAAAAAATTTTAAGGCCGTAGAAGGAAGCTATCTCCCGTTTGTCATCAAACATGCATTGTTCCCTCTCGGAACCACGAACCTTCTAGTGAGTTGCTCCGGTTTGTGAGGGGTGTGTGTCTAAACTTTCGTCAAACATGCCAATTTTTTTACCACATCAGCTTGGTGGCATGACATTACATCAACCAAGGTTTCATGTATTTCTGATTTTTTTTAATTTTGTGGAGTTAAAATTTCTTCTAATTACTACACATGGAATTAACTCGCACAAAAGTACACAAATATGATTTGTCAAACCGTTATGGTTAGGTGTTGCATCTTAATGTAGTTCAAATTTGAATTAAATGGCTAGAAAATCACTTAAATGTCTTTAAAAGGTCAAATGACCCCTAGAATTTTCCAAAATTTCACATTACAGTTGTAGTAGTGCACGTTAAACATAGAAAAAAAACTGAAGGTCGTAAGAGGAAGCTATCTCCCGTTTGTCATAAAACATGCATTGTTCCCTCTCGGAACCAAGAGCCTTCTAGTGAGTTGCTCCGGTTTGTGAGGGGTGTGTGTCCAAACTTTCATCAAAATGCCAAAAAAAATTCCACATCAACTTGGTGGCATGACATTACATCAACCAAGAGAGTGCCTCCGCATCCACATTGAGCGTGATCGCTTCCACCGAGAGGGCGTCTGCGGCAGCCGACAGGGCAGCTACAGCAGCCGAGACGGCTGCAGCTGTTGCTGCGACGGCGACTGCTGTAAGTGCATCTAGTGCCACCCCTATTTGGTTTTGGACTATTGACGACAAACCTAGTTGAGGGACTAATGTGTTTGTGAGAATTGTAGGATAACACAGGTAGAAGTCCCTCATTGATTCGGTTTTCCTACCAGAGATGACCCCTAAAAATGTATGAACACATTGATGCCAAAGGTGGTATATGAAGATATTCACATTGAAGACTATGACAAGAGAAGACATCGCATGAAGCCTATGGAGCTCGAAGACTTAGATCTTTCGTAGTTCTTTTTCTTCTTTGTTGAGTCATAGGAACCACCGTACTGTTAAGTGGGGTCCAAGAGAACCAGACAGAATGACTGAAGTGATGCTTAACCAAAACCTATGTCTTCGAGTGAAGACTATGAGAGCGAATCTTGTCCAGAGTCGGACAAGTCAGCTTTGCTTGTAGCCCAAGTAAAGTTGCCGTGTGAGTTTGAAATCTGACCGTTGGAACACATGTCAGTTCTTAGTGACCCAGGGTCATTTTGGACAAATCAGGTCGGGTTGCCTAGTGGCTATAAATAGCCCACCCCCTACAACCATAAATGGTTGGCTGCTCAGAGTTAGAGTACGGCTTTTGTCGTTTGAGAGCAACCCACCTCGAAGCCTTTGAGAGAGAATTCCTTGCGAGGATAAAGCCCTAACCACCCAGAGCCAAAGAGAATTAGGCATCACTTAAGTCTTCTTGTCTGTGTGATCTGAAGACTTATTACACTTGAGGACTGTGAATCCTCCAGCCGGTTAGGCGTCGCGTTCTGAGCATCCAAGAGACATTGTGGATCGCCGGTGAACGAAGTCTGTGAAGGTTTGGGAGTCTACCTTGAAGACTTACCAGAGTGATTGGGCGAGGTCTGTGTGACCTTAGCTCAAGGGGAATACGGCGAGGACTGGGTGTCCTGAGCTGCGTGTTCAGGACTGGGTGTCTGGGACTGTGTGTCCTCAGGTTTAAATACCTAGCCGCCTTAACCAGACGTACAGTTGTCACAACAACTGGAACTGGTCCAACAAATCATTGTCTTCAACGAGTCACTGGTTTCATCCTTCCCCTCCCTTTACTTATTGTTGCTCCTTGTGAAGTCTTTGTATGTTTGCACTATCTTTTGTCTTCACTGAGTGACTGCGTGTTCTGTTTGGCTTCATAACATCTTCCTACCTGATCCTTACTACATTGCTACTATTAGTCATTGTGCTCTCACTCCATTGAATACTTGACTATGGTTTGCCTAGTGTAGTCTACCTTCCGCTGCATGGTAATAGGTTTATTTCTATCGTTTGTCTTCGAAACTTCCATGTTTTGAAGACTTTCATAAAAATCGCCTATTCACCCCCCCTCTAGTCGATATAATGCACTTTCAATTGGTATCAGAGCAAGGTACTCCCTTGTTCTGTGTGATTCGGTTTAACCACCTGGAGTTTTAGCTATGTCGACTGCAGGGATAATCAAAGTCTCCGCTGCGTGCCCCGTCTGGATGGAACTGAATATCCCTACTGGAAGAATAAGATGCGCATGCATCTTGAAGCCATTGACGTCGACCTATGGTATGTCGTCAAGAACGGCGTTCCCAAGGCTGGAGAAGGTGTCACTGCTGCTGACGTCAAGAAGTTTGTTCAACTGGACTCTACTGCCAAGAATATCATCTGTGGTCATCTGACCAAAGGACAGTATGGCCGTGTGAGTGCTTTGGAAACATCTAAGCTAGTCTGGGACTGGCTCTCCAAGGTCAACGAAGGCACCTCAATCCAGATAGATCAGAGAATCAGTGTCCTTCGCAACCTCTTCAACCGCTTCAAGAGAAATGACAATGAGAATATCCAGCTCACGTTTGATCGACTCACTGACATCACGAATGAGCTTCAAGCCCTTGGCGCTACTGAGATCACCAAGCATGAAGTCTTCAAGACACTACTGAGATCACATGACAGTTCATTTGACACCCTAGCCCCGATGATTCAAGAACGTCCTGATTTCAAGACACTCGATCCGTCTGACATACTTGAGAGGCTCAACACACATGAGTTTCAGCTTTCTGAGAAAAGAGATATCTACGGTCCAAACTATGGGCAAACTGGTGCCTTGAAGGCAAAAGCTGTCTCCTCATCTGAAGAAGAATCTGACAGCAGTTCTGATGATCCTGAAGACATTGGAAGGGAACTTGCTATGCTTGTGAAGAAGTTCCAAAAATTCACCAAGAAGAAAGGCTTCAGAAAGTCTTCCCGATCAAGCTCAAGGAATGATGAAGCTTCCGCTCATGACTACAAGAAGAAAACATGTCACAAGTGCAAGAAACCTGGCCACTTCATCTCTGAGTGTCCGCAGTGGGACAATGAGAACAAAAATAAGAAGAAGAGCAAGGAATATGACTCTGACGACAAGAAGAAGAAGAAGTACTCAAAGTCTTCTTCCAAGTCTTCCTCAAAGTCATCATCACACAAGAAGAGCTCATCTGGCAAGGCACGTGCTTTTGTTGGCAAGGAAATGGATTCAGAGGAGGAGTCCGCTTGTGAGGAGGCGGAGGTGGAGTCTGAGGAGGAGTCCGATTCTAGCGTCGCAAGTCTGGCTACAGCATACGTTGCCAAGTCCATCTTCAACACTGAAGACAATGACCTCATCACCGACACAGATGCAAATGACAAGGACTACTCCGCTCCTACCTACTGCTTCATGCCACGCGGTGCCAAGGTAAACACACGCACTACTCACTATCAAACATCTAGTGACGATGACTCTGATTGTGGTTCAAAACCCAGCTACAAAACACTTGCTAAAATTGCAACTGAACAAAAGAAAGCCATGGAACAAATTCAAAAACTGTTAGACAAAAGCAATGATCTGTTAGGCGCTGAAATGACTCGATCTGAGTCCTTAATTGAAGACATAAAAAATCTTCACGTTAAGTATGAGGAACTTGAAAGTCGTCATGAAACGCTCTCAACAACTCATGAAAAGCTTTCCTATGATTATCTTCAAAGGAAGTATGATCTTGAGAAATTGAGAGTGGCTCATGAAGATCTTCAAAAGGAAAATGAGTCACTTCGCGCCAAACAGATCAGTTCCGCTCAGGAAGGATTTGAACCACCATGTCTTAAATGCATTGAGCGTGATAATACTACTTCTGTTGCTGAATGTTCTACTTCTGCTACTGTTGCAATATCTTCAACAGTTGATGTGGAAACTAACCCCTCTGCGAAGGATACCACTGCTATTGCTGATGATAATGCTAGGTTGAAGACATTGCTTGAAACAGGGATGTACAAAAGTCTTAAAGGGCATCAGACACTATGTGATGTCCTCAAAAAGCAGATCTTGAACCGAAACCCGAGGAAAGAGGGTGTTGGGTTCGTAAGGAAAATGAATGCTGATGGCTCTTACTGGAAACCTGAGTAGTACCCCAAAACCACATGGGTTGCTGCAAAGGAATCTTCAGCAGATCCATCCACTCTGTCTGGCTTCACTTGTGCAAACCGCATTGTCATTGATGAATCCTTTGATGCAAACTATAAACTGTTTAAGAATCAGAATGGTGAAGTGTTTGCCAGGTACATTGGTACTAACTGCAGGAATGGACCGCCTATGAAGAAGATCTGGGTTCCGAGAAAGTGTCTGAAGAATCTTCCTGTGAATGTCATCATGACACCACACGTGAAGAAGACAAACCCCGGACCACAGGCTTCATATGGTCCAAAGGCTTCATATAGACAGAGGACTCACCTGAGTCGCACTAACGCAAATGTTTTGTAGGGAAACCATACTCAAGCCTATGAATATGAGCGCGGTTCATCAAACCGCCATGTTCATAAGACCAAGAACTATTCTACTTATTCTTATGAGTACTATTGTCCGCCTGCAAGACTGTTTGCTAGGGCTCCAAAGCCAAAGCTCTCAGATGCTGCACTTAGACTTATTGCTTCTAAGCCGCCCTTGAAGATGTGGGTGGCTAAGAAAGCTTAACTCTCTTTTGCAGGGAAAGGTCTCCAGCAGAAAACCAAAATCGTCTGACGCTATTGCTGGGGACCTTAAACATCTTGTAGGGCGCAAGATCAAATGCCCGAATGGTCTTACTATGTACTTCATTCCTGAATCGCTTGCTACTCTCCCTATTAGTCCTAATCTGGATCTAAGCTTTCATAACCCACTGGTTCGTCAAATGTTTTTGCTTCACAATTCTCTTCGTGAAGCCTATCCCCCTAACTGCACTGTAGGGTACGACACCAGCGTCTTCAGAATGGATTATTGATAGTGGGTGTACCAATCACATGACTGGCAAAAGAAGCCTTCTTATGGACTCAACCTTACGTCCATCCGACAAGAGTCACATCACATTTGCTGACACTGGTAAAAGTAAGGTATTGGGCCTAGGTACAGTTGCAATCTCAAAGGATCAACACATGGATAAAGTCATGCTTGTTGAATCCCTTGGCTTCAACTTAATGTCTGTCTCAATGCTTTGCGATTTGAACATGATTGTAATATTTGGAAAATATCGCTGCCTTGTTCTAATGGAATCTGACAAGTCTCTAGTGTTTGAAGGGTATCGGAAAGATGATTTGTACGTGGTAGATTTCTCAGCAGGACCACAGCTTGCCATATGTCTTCTAGCAAAAGCTTCAGAATGCTGGCTCTGGCATCGGAGGCTAGGGCATGCTGGCATCAGGAACATCCACACCCTTGCAAAGAAGAAGCATGTCATAGGCATCGAGGGCGTCAAGTTCAAGAAATATCACTTATGTGGTGCCTGTGAAGCAGGAAAGATGACGAGGGCCAAACATCCCTCAAAGACAATCATGACAACTACTCGACCCTTCGAACTTCTCCACATGGATCTTTTCGGTCCCACTCATTACTCAACTCTTACTACTACTGCTTGTCTCTATGGCTTTGTCATTGTTGATGATTATTCTAGATATACTTGGGTGCACATAATCCTCTACAAGACTGAAGTGCAGGATGTCTTCAGACGCTTCGCCAATCAAGCAATGAACAACTATGGCGCCAAGATAAAGCACATCAGAAGTGACAATGGCACTGAATTCAAGAACACCGGCCTTGATACATATCTTGATACCTTGGGCATCACACATGAATTCTCAGCCCCGTACATGCCACAGCAGAATGGCGTCGTCAAACGCAAGAATAGAACACTCATTGATATGGCCCGAACGATGCTTGATGAATACAAGACTCCAAGAAAATTCTGGCCTGAAGCCATTGATACTGCATGCCATACAATCAATCGTGTTTATCTTCACAAGCTTCTGAACAAGACATCTTATGAGCTCCTTACTGGCAAGAAGCCAAATGTCAGTTACTTCAGAGTATTTGGCGCCAGGTGCTGGATCAAGGATCCACATCACACTTCAAAATTTGCACCAAAAGCACATGAGGGTTTTATGCTTGGATATGGAAAGGATTCGCACTCCTATAGAGTTTTCAATCTCTTTCATTATAAAGTGGTTGAAACAGTGGATGTGCGGTTTGATGAGACTAATGGTTCACAAACAGAGCACCTCCCAAATGTGCTAGATGAAGTTCCATCCAGCGAATCAATCAAGCTTATGGGAACCGGAGAAATCATACCCTATGAAGCTCAACCTGAATAGGAACTTATCATCTCCGCACCTGATCAACCTGAAGACAATGCTCAGCCTGAAGACAATCCTTCTAACAATGACAATGATCAGCAAGAGCAAAATCTTCGCCCTGTACATCCTCGTGTTGCCAATGAAGTGCAGATTGAGAGAATAATTGATAGCATCAATGCACCTGGTCTGCTCACTCGTTCAAGGGCAACACAGCTAGCAAATTTCTGTGGGCACTTTGCATTCGTCTCAATCACAGAACCCATGAAAGTTGAAGAAGCCTTCATGGAACCTGAAAGGATTCAAGCTATGCAAGAAGAGCTTCAACAATTTGAGCTGAATAATGTATGGGAACTGGTTAAGCGTCCTGATCCTCAGAAGCACAACATAATAGGAACCAAATGGATATACCGCAATAAGCAAGATGAGCATGGTCAAGTTGTCAGAAACAAAGCTCGTCTCGTTGCTCAAGGATATACTCAAGTGGAAGGCATTGACTTCGATGAAACATTTGCTCCTGTGGCTAGACTTGAAGCCATACGCATACTGCTGGCCTATGCAAATCATCACAACATACTTCTATATCAAATGGATGTGAAGAGCGCCTTTCTCAATGGCAAGATTGAAGAAGAAGTGTATGTTGCACAACCGCCTGGCTTTGAAGATCCAAAACATCCTGACATGGTATACAAGCTCAACAAGGCACTGTATGGCCTCAAACAAGCCCCTCGGGCCTGGTATGACACACTCAAATACTTCCTGAAGAGCAAAGGCTTCATACTTGGTTCCCTAGACCCCACTCTCTTCACGAAGACATATGATGGTGAACTGTTTGTGTGCCAAATATATGTGGATGACATTATCTTCGGCTGCACCAATCAGAAGTACAGTGAAGAGTTTGGATATATGATGCAAGAGCAATATCAAATGTCCATGATGGGAGATCTGAATTTCTTCCTTGGTCTTCAAATACGACAGCAACGCAACGGCATCTTCATATCTCAAGAGAAGTATCTCAAAGATTTCCTGAAGAAGTTCGGTATGCAAGACTGCAAAGGCTTCACGACGCCAATGCCAGCCAAGCATCATCTGGGTCCTGACGACAATGGTAAAGAGTTTGACCAAAAGGTATACCGCTCCATGATTGGTTCTTTGCTTTATCTATGTGCATCTAGGCCAGATATTATGCTTAGTGTTTGCATGTGTGCTCGATTTCAAGCGGCACCAAAGGAGTCGCATCACTTAGCTGTGAAGCGAATCCTTCGATATTTGGCTCACACCCCAACTCTAGGATTATGGTATCCAAAGGGCTCAGAGTTTGATTTGGTTGGATTCTCGGATGCTGATTATGCTGGTGACAAAGTGGATCGCAAGTCTACATCAGGCACATGTCACTTTCTGGGTCGATCACTTGTATGTTGGTCTTCAAAGAAGCAGAACTGTGTATCTCTCTCCACTGTTGAATCTGAATACATTGCTGCTGGATCTTGCTGCGCTCAGCTTCTGTGGATGAAGGAAACACTCAAGGACTATGGCATTCATCTGAAGCAAGTGCCACTCTACTGCGACAACGAAAGCGCCATCAAGATTGCCAACAACCCAGTTCAGCACTCGAAGACAAAGCATATTAAAATTCCTCATCACTTTCTCAGAGATCATGTTGTGAAGGAAGATATTGATATCATACACGTCAATACTGAAGAGCAATTGGCAGATATCTTCACCAAGCCCTTGGATGAGAAGAGATTTTGCAAGTTACGGTGTGAGCTAAATATCCTAGAATCCTCAAATGTCCTGTGATCAGGCACACATCCTAACACTTATGCATATTGATGACTTAGATGTGCAACACATGAAGTAAAGTATATCTTCAGTCAATGAAGACATACATTCTAAGTGTGAATACATTAATGTGGAATTTGACTTCGGAACGCCACGATAATTGTGCGCCATGTCTGGGTCTAATACTTCCTATACGAATACTTACAACATCACATAAATTCTCCCGAAGCCAGTTCCTATTTGTCCAGCAAGCGAAAACCTTTGAAGCCTTTGAACGTATTGAATCCTTTCAGTTTAAAGTTCATGGCTTCAGAGAAATCAGCAAGCAAGGATGGCAGAAAGTGTCGAGGAGAAACATCAAGAGATCTGCCCGATGACCTCTCAGAGCTGTACAAGACAGATCTTGAAGAGGATTACAATCAGCGCAAGACACGAATCCAATGGATTCGACGCTATTGGGCAGAACAGTGGTTCAAGTATAGATTTGTGACAGAGGAATATGCTGAAAAGAATGCCATCAAGCGACCATGGGGAGACATCCTCTACAAAAATCTTCAACCCAGGACCAGAGATGAAGCCATTGAACAAGGCTTCTATCCCTGCATGGTCCGTGGACCACAGCCTGCGGATGCTGACCCATCGTCCCTGCTATGGTGTCATGACGACAATCTGTTTAAGCGCAACTTCCAGTTTGCCCAGAACTCAGCGAAGCAGAACAAGAAGTCTTTGGGATTAGATTTCAACCCTGGTCCCTTTGCTCCCCGCACCGATGGAACTCGTGAAGCTGAATCCAATCTTCTTGGGCCCTTCTACAACTTGGAAGGTCTCATCACTCACATCGTGGTTCAAGGGACAACCGTGAATGAGCCTACAGATGACGCTGAATCAGATGAAGCGCCTGCAGCACCGAAGCCAAAGAAGCTGAAGTAGCCAAAAGCTTCAAAGCCAGCCTCTGCACCAAAAATCTCACGGGCGAACCCACTGGCAACTGCACCTCCTGAAGACAGTGTGCAGTCTGAAGATTTGTCACGCATCTCCAAGCCCCAGAAGGTCAAGATGCCTCTGCCACACACCGGCCAAGAGCTGACAGCTGCTGCCATTCTGCGCAACGATGCCATTGATCTGTCCAGTGATGAAGATCTTGCAGATGACGCTCTTGAGCAACTCATCAAGAGCAAAGAAGAAGTAGAAATCTTCAATGATCTGCCTCTCTTTGACGTGACAATCATCCACAACTTCATTGATGAGTGGTTTGACACGCCAAACATCAGCTTTGAAGATCTGCAATTACCCATTGGCCTCAGTGTCGCCTTTCATGGCGCCATTGCTTCAGAGCTAGCTCTCGCTCAGTGCATCGTCGAACTGAACCAAAAGATTGACTATGAAAAGGCTCAGTTCAAGAAGCATATGGCCAAGCTCAGCGTGCAAGAGGTGAAAAACTTCAAGATTATGCTGCACGAGCTCAAAGAAGCCTTTCTCAAGAAACGTGCAGAAGCTCAGGGTTCTCGGGAGCGCATGAAGACCCTGGCTGACAAGTGTGTGCAAGGCTACAACGAGGCTGAGAAGCGCAAGGCCCTTGGGCGTCCGGGCATTGATCCCAGGATGGTTGCTAAGCAGAAGAAGAAGCCATTGTGGCCGAACCTCTCGCACCAAGGCAGGAAGCAGATCCCATTGTTTTCCCAACTAGCATGACTGGCTTGAAGCCAAAGGCCCGGTCAACCGCTTCAGAGCTGAAGATGACGAGGACTGCTGTGGCTGAAACCAGGAAGAGGAAACATCCTGAAGCCTCTGCTACTGCCCCCTCCAAGAAGAAGAGGAAGACAAGGAAAGAACGGGCTGCTCCCACAGAGCCCTTGATTGTTGAACCCATCTCCATGGTTCACCCTGACGCTGAACCGCAAGAACGTCAACTGACTATCCATGAGCCTGCTTTCACAGAGGCTCATGAAGCTGAAGACTTTCCAGCAGCTGATCCCATCGCTGCTGAAGACATTGGTCACCATGACCATGTTGAAGATGATGCAGTCCTTCCTCAGCTCGAGCGCAGCAAACTCATCAACATTGGTCATCCTCTAACGCCAATTGCTCAGGATGCTTCATGGGATGATCGCCCACAAGAGGAAGAAGACTTTGAGGCCCAGCCAACTCCAACTACACAGGCGTCGCCAGCGTTGCGCAGGCTTCGCAAAGGACCAAGGCCTCCAGTCTCTGGGTCTGAAGCTAAAGCTGCTGAAGAAATTCCGGCTGCATCAGCCAATGAAGAAGAAGCCCCACAAACTGCTACTCCCCTGTCCCACCAAGAAGCGGTTCTCGAGGAGAACGTGAATGTGACTGACCCTCCAGCTCGTTAAGTGGAGGTTGAAAATCTTGAGGCTGCCACCACCAACACCAATGAAGCCACTGACGTTGTCATGGCTGAAGCTAATGTGGAGCCGTCACCAACAAAAGCACCAGAAGTCAGCGAAGCCACTGATCCCACTACTTCTGTTCCTGCGCCTGCTGCCGGTCCTTAGTTCGACTATCATGTTGAGCACAGGCCTCAGGTATAGAAGCCAATCCCAAGATCAGCACCTGGATCCTTCAATATCAATGGCTTCAAAGCAGACAACACTTTCTTCAATAACTCCAGGAACCCCTACTCAAGGGAAAGAATATCATCTGATCGGTTCTGGAGCTATCCGTAGCGAAGCTATTACTCCTGCATTCTTTACAATCAAGGTCGCATCTTCCCGCACAAGCGTCTTGACATTGAAGCAATAGCTAGTCTGCCCTATCTGGAAGAAGCTCTGGATTGCTTCAAGGAGGTTGGATTGCTGCCGTTCATCACCGATCAAGAGCATTGGAATGAAGAGTTGCTGCTTTAATTCTATGCCACACTTCACATCCGCGGGTACAACAGAGATCCGAAGACTTGGGTCCTGGAGTGGATGACAGGAAACGTTCATCATGAAGCCAAAGCCTTTGACATCATTGAGCTCACTGGTCTACCCACTCTTGGCGATCTCTATGAATCTGGCTGTCAACTTCATAGTGAAGCTGTGGAGAGCATCTTTCAGAAGCCTGAACCTAACATGAGTCAGATGCTCGGTATGATGAAGCCATTGCCCCACGATGCTGCATATCCCAAAGAGTTCTTTGTTGAAGACCTTGAGTATCTGCCAAGGACTATTTATCACATCATAAGGCGAACTCTCTGGCCCATCAAAGGACACTCTCCACATGCCAAGCTGGAAGGTGCAATGAAGACTTTGGTCTTCTATGTTCTTCATGGCAAATGCTTCAATGCACATGACTTCTTCATTCGCCAACTTGCTGCATCAGGCTCTGATCTTTTTGGCTTGAAGTTCTACGCACCATGGCTCATGCGGCTGATCAAACTTCACTCCGCTCTCTCATATCAGCCATCTGCTCGCAATCATCGGATCTTTCTGCCTGACGTGGATATTTCTATTGAAGCCATCTATCCTGAGCCTGCCAAGGAACCTCTAAGTCTTCAGAATGCGGAGCATCAAAGTTCTTCTCAGAACATTGAAGGAGTTGAGGCAGTCACTCGTGTGTATCCTTTGGCTGGCACTACACGTGCACTGCATCCTGCTCTCACTGAAGCCACTAATAGCACAATTGCCCAAGGACCCAAGAAGCGCACTCGTGTTCTCAATAATCGAGAGCTTCTTGTGGCTCTTCATCAGAAACAGGATAGGCATCATGACTGGCTGAAGCGTCAAATGCAAAGCCTCTTGGTGGATGTTAATCGCATTCGCAATCTTGCCACCAAGAATGCCTTTGTAGCCCATGAAACCTCTCGACGCACATGGAAAGGGCTGACGCTGATGTGTTCTGCAGATGATCTTCAAGAGGATGGCTTCTCTGAACGCTTCAAGTTTGACTCCACACCTCCTCGAAGGGCAGTGCTGCGACGAACTCCATCTCTTGAAGACTCTGAGTTCTCTTCCTCTGCTGCAACTGTGAATGCCAGAGTGATCGAGGATGAAGACGATGCTACTTCACCGCCACCTCCTTCAGCTCGCTTCGACACTGCTCCGAGTTCTTCTGCACCCCGAACACCACCGACGACCCTGCTGCCTCACCTACTCTTCATGGGAACGAGTAGATGCTCTATGTCTTCAAACCTTTTTGGTCCTTACTGACAAAAGGGGGAGAAGCATATGAGTTTGATAGTCTTCAAGCGGGTACATATGGGTGGGTGCTTTATACTTTTTGCTTCGTGTTTACAACTCTCGTTTGCTTTGATACATTTGGTTCTTTTCAGTTGTAACACTTAAACTTGATGGTAGTCTGCTACTTATTTTCCACCTCATGATGCGATGATAAATTCCGCATGTGCGACGATAAATTCCGCACTTAGATCATGTTGCAGACGTCCATTCTCCATTATGCATGTCATTATCTTCACATACCTTCACATGCATACTGGATTGTCATCATAAGTTGAAGAGGATCTCCACAAGCACAACCTGCCATGTGCATTTGCATTCCAAAAGCAAATTACTTATATGCACATCTTCAAGGGGAGCCCTTGCAACTTATGAAGACAATTCCTTATCCTTTACAATTTCACATATTATATTCCCCGTTGAAAACTTCAACTAGTTTGTCATCAATCACCAAAAAGGGGGAGATTGTAAGTGCATCTAGTGCCACCCCTAGTTGGTTTTGGAGTATTGACGACAAACCTAGTTGAGGGACTAATGTGTTTGTGAGAATTGCAGGATAACACAGGTAGAAGTCCCTCATTGATTCGGTTTTCCTACCAGAGATGACCCCTAAAAATGTATGAGGACATTGATGCCAAAGGTGGTATATGAAGATATTCACATTGAAGACTATGACAAGAGAAGACATCGCATGAAGCCTACGGAGCTCGAAGACTTAGATCTTTCGTAGTTCTTTTTCTTCTTTGTTGAGTCATAGTAACCACCGTACTGTTAAGTGGGGTCCAAGAGAACCAGTCAGAATGACTGAAGTGATGCTTAACCAAAACCTATGTCTTCGAGTGAAGACTATGAGAGCGAATCTTGTCCAGAGTCGGACAAGTCAGCTTTTCTTCTAGCCCAAGTAAAGTTGCCGTGTGAGTTTGAAATCTGACCGTTGGAACACCTGTCAGTTCCTTAGTGACCCAGGGTCATTTCGGACAAATCAGGTCGGGTTGCCTAGTGGCTATAAATAGCCCACCCCCTACAACCATAAATGGTTGGCTGCTCAGAGTTAGAGTACGGCTTTTGTCATTTGAGAGCAACCCACCTCGAAGCCTTTGAGAGAGAATTCCTTGCGAGGATAAAGCCCTAACCACCGAGAGCCAAAGAGAATTAGGCATCACTTAAGTCTTCTTGTCTGTGTGATCTAAAGACTTATTACACTTGTGGACTGTGAATCCTCCAGCCGGTTAGGCATCGCGTTCTGAGCATCCAAGAGACATTGTGGATTGCCGGTGAACGAAGTCTGTGAAGGTTTGGGAGTCTACCTTGAAGACTTACCAGAGTGATTGGGCGAGGTCTGTGTGACCTTAGCTCAAGGGGAATACGGTGAGGACTGCGTGTCCTGAGCTGCGTGTTCAGGACTGTGTGTCCTCAGGTTTAAATACCTAGCCGCCCTAACTAGACGTACAGTTGTCACAGCAACTGGAACTGGTCCAACAAATCATTGTCTTCAACGAGTCACTGGTTTCATCCTTCCCTTCCCTTTACTTACTGTTTCTCCTTGTGAAGTCTTTGTATGTTTGCACTATCTTTTGTCTTCACTGAGTGACTGCGTGTTCTGTTTGGCTTCATAACATCTTCCTACCTGATCCTTACTACATTGCTGCTATTAGTCATTGTGCTCTCACTCCATTGAATACTTGAGTATGGTTTGCCTAGTGTAGTCTACCTTCCGCTGCATGGTAATAGGTTTATTTCTATCGTTTGTCTTCGAAACTTCCACGTTTTGAAGAATTTCATAAAAATCACCTATTCACCCCCCCTCTAGTCGATATAACGCACTTTCAGCTGCAAACACCGAGAGCGCTCGAGCTACCGTCTGATGTCGCCCTGGACCGGGTCGAGGCCATCCATGCCAAGATCGAGGATGCACACGCCAAGATATTCCAGGCCACCTCGGACTCCAGCATGCAACCCACGTCTGAAAAGGCGGCTGTGGCCATGGAGCACCTGCTTCCTCATGAGGTCGCCGAGCAGGAGCTGGAGATGCAGGAGGCGGCGGAGATTGAGGAGCGCCGGGAGGAGGAGTTGCGCGTGGCTGAGGTTGAGGTAGAGAAGAGTCTGTCAGTCAAGGAATCGCCGGTGGAGTACCAACGCGAGCTTTGGCGCAACCACTACTACGAGTACTACAACCTTGAGGGCGGCGCTGAGGACGAGGACGAGGACGCGGTCTACTTCAGCAGGGGGGACGCGGAGTCCACCAACGGCGGCATGACGCCAGGACAAGTCATTGACGTCTCATCTCACACCGGCGATGCATAGGCCAGCGCGGCGACAGATTTGTTACTTAGGCTTTGTTTTTAATGATGGTATTTTGTTAGAGCAATGTTTAGGTCAACTGGCTCTGTTTAATTACTAAAATTGCTCGATTCAGTAAGTGTGGTCTGTCTGCTGTACTCTCTTTTGTGTGCCCAAATTAGCAAGCGATGTTAAATTATGCAATGACGTACTCGGGGAAATTTCCACCAAAATTTGAATTATCAAACTCATCCCATGCACGTAAAGCAGAAGAATCGTTTGCCAAGCACACAATTGGTTCAAAGTGAATGGTCCGGAGGCACCACGCGCAAAGTTATAGCCGCTTTTCTCCCCGACCACAAGTCACCTTTCCATTGTTTCCTCCTTCCTTCCTTGGTAATCTATAGCCGCTTCCTCGCTCTCGCTCTCTCGCATCCTACCGCTGGGTTCGCCATGGTCTTCTTCAAAGACCTCTCCAGCAGTTCCTCCTCCGGCGACTACTCCTTCACCACCCGGGTGTGCCTCTCTTCTCTCTCTTAGGCTATGACTTGGAATGAAGGATTTTTACCCGACGGTAGATTTGAGTCATTTCTTCCTCTTGTGGCTCCCTAAGACCATCGGTGGCAATGAATGGATCAGAGTGGCTGAAGATCTGTCTGCTCGTTGTCACCATCAACCTCCATGCGTGAAGCTAGTTGCGTTTGATTCTGTGGACAGTGGGAGGAAGTTTCTGGCATGTGCAAAGAAGGTTAGACCCTCTTTCGTTGTTACAAAGCATTTGTTAGATGTGATTCAGACACTCTCACGGTCCCAACCCATTCATACCACACCTTCAACCAAACACATCCTAAGACAGTATCACAGTTTCTACCTAGTATCTTAAATTGTTGCCATCTCATTAGTGGTGCCATTAGAAAATTATTTGGCACTGCTTCAGCAATTTGTGCAGCCAACTTTGGTCCACACATCCGAGTAGCCAAGCACTAAAATACTAAATCTTTATGGCACAAAGGAACTAGGCATCGGAGCAACTACGTGCTCCGGAGTCTGGGTCCCTAATTTTTTTTCCGCTGCATCGGCTCGCTAGTGCATGGCACCGGTGCGAGATGTAGCAACAGTTGTCTTTACCCCAATTTTGGCATACATAGTGGACGGCCTTAGTGCTATTATTTCTATGTCACTAAATTTGCGCATGTACACACCTGTTAGTATCAATTTGCTGTCATCCAAACATTGTCACTATGCCATTGCAGTTATATTTACCTTCCTCATAAAATGTTCAATTTGTTATTTATTGTACATGAGTAAGAACTTGTAGCGTCGTTGTAGTGAATTATAGCTTCGGATGTTCCAGAATTTGGTTGTTGTCTCAGACCAATTATTTCATTTGCACATTGATCTTTTTGAGAAGATATGTCATAATTAACATGTTTCTTCATTTTTTCAAAATTAGCATTGGTGATTTTCTATGTTGCTATAAACCCATTTCCCCTACAATTGTTACTGATCTAGTTTTAAATATTATAGGAAGAATGGAAGTGTTCTTACTTGGAGTGGGTTGATCAAGAGTGGCCACAGTCTTTAAAGATGTGCCTAGCGAAGCTCTGGAGCATGTATGAGGAAGAGAACACACGTAGGCTTAGAGAAAGTGTTGTCAACGCTGAAGCATATTTCAAGATGCGGGATAAAAAGTTGAAGGTGGAGAATGAGCTCAGATTTTTTAAATTAGACTTTGCTAAGATGGTGATGGCGAAGGAGGAGGCACTTTCCCAGTTGGCCCGTGCAAAACGGGTTCTTATTGAACTGAAAGCACAGGTGGATAAGATGAGCCTGGATGATCTCGATTAGGGAAATGAATATATTGTTCTTATGAAGTTGAACAAGCTATATGTTGTACTGTACTGTTTTCATGTAGCTATCGTACTGTGATGCTATAATATATTTATGTGCCTGATATGAAATTGGCAAACAGCTGTTCGATATGAAATGTGAATTTGGGTAATACTGAAATTATTCATTGTAAACTAATAAACCTGCTACATGTGTCATGGACCTTTGCAAACGGTTCTAGCAGTAAAAGTGCTTGCAATGGATAGCCCAATGCCACCCAGTTTTCTTCATCAAATCGTGTGTGATATAGTTGATAAAAGCAAACAATTAACCATGGCAAACCGTGTGTGATAGTTACACATTTCTCACACGATCCTCCACATAAAACTGTGTGGGATGTACGTCCGAATGGAAACATGTTCCCTGGATTGACTGTGTGGGATGTACAGAAGAACGAATACGTATTCCTTGGATTGACTGTGTGTGATATACATACGAACGGAAATGTTTTTCTGGGATTCACCGTGTGGGATGTACATACCTACCGAAATGATTTTCTCGGATTACCATGTGGGATGTACATACCTATGAAAATGATTGGGTTTCGATGCCTCGCCAGATCGCACATGGCCCCAGCCTGGGTCCCAGGAGGGCCTATCCCCGACGATTTCTGGGTCGTGTGGGAAGGACACCCTATCGCACACACTCACTTGGCGACGGTTCCAAATGCATCGCACAAAGGGGCTAAAAACTGTTTGTTTAGGACCGACGCGTACCAGTGCATGCTCCGTGAAGTTTCAGGACTTTTGGAGTTGCGCAGAATAGGTCTCTAATATTTCCTCCTTTCCAGTCTAGAATTCCTGCTGCCGGCATTCTCCCTCTCCATGTAAACCTTATAAAATAAGAGAGAATAGACATACGTATTGTGATATAATGTGTAATAATAGCCCATAATGCAATAAATATCAATATAAAAGCATGATGCAAAATGGACGTATCAACTCGCCCATGCTTAGACCTCGCTGGTCCTCAAACGAAAGCCGAAATCGAGAAATATGTCCACATGTTTAGAGATAGAGGTGTCAATAAAATAAAATAGGGACATGAGGGCATCATGATCATCTTTAGAACAACAACATATAATGCCATATAATTTCTTTGTTGAAAACTAATAAACTATGATCTCAGTCATTGAAGCAATTGCAATTTATCATAACATCGGAAAGAGTCAATTAAAGAGCTTTTTAGCAAGTCCACATACTCAACTATCATTTAGTCTTTTACAATTTCTAACACTCACACAATATTTATGGATCCAAAGCTTCAACCGGACACAGATAAAGATAGGGGCTTATAGTTTCGCCTCACAACCTTTTACCTCAAGGGTAACGTCAACAATAATACTGTTTGAAAACCTACATCCGAGCCTATATATATATATATATCCAGATTTCGCCAACATATTGTGCTTGCCAAAGGAAAAAGTGTAAAAAGGAAAGGTGATGATCACCATGACTCTTGTATAAGGGTAGAAGATAAAAGTAAAAGATAGGCCCTTCATAGAGGGAAGCAGAGGTTGTCATGCGCTTTTATCATTGGATGTACAAAATCTTAATGCAAAAGAATGTCACTTTATATTGCCGCTTGTGATATAGACCTTGATTATGCAGTCTGTCGCTGTTATTTCTTCCATATCACAAGTTTGTATAAAGCTTATGTTCTTCACACTAATAGATCATACATATTTAGAGAGCAATATTTTTATTGATTGCACCGATGAAAACTTACTTGAAGGATCTTACCCAATCCATACGTTGGTATGGTGGACTCTCATGGCAAAACTGGTTTAAGGGATGTTTGGAAGCACAAGTAGTATCTTTACTTGGTGCAAAGAATTTGGCTAGCATGAGAGGGAAAGGCAAGCTCAACATGTTGGATGATCCATGACAATATAACTTCTATTCGGATGTAAGAAAACATAACCCATTATGTTGTCTTCCTTATCCAACATCAACTTTTTAGATTTTCATATTTTAATGAGTGCTCACAATTACAAAAGATGTCCAAGATAGTATATTTATATGTGAAGCCTCTCTTTCTTTATTACTTCCTATTAATTGCGACAATGACCAAAAATATGTTTGTCAACTCTCAACAACTTTTATTCATCATACTCTTTATATGTGAAGTCATTACTCTCCATAAGACCAATATATGATATCTTTATTCTTTCTTTTATTTAATTCCCTCAAGATCATAGCAGGAAAGCAAAGCCCTCAACTCAAAACTACTCTTTATTATATATCTCAAGGACACGATTATATAGAGGGAACATAAAGCAAAACTCTAGGCTAGATCATACCAAAAACTTTATTCTACTAGGTCAAGATATAAACAAAAGGACCGAACTAAAAAATGGTACATATAAAGATGTGATGGTGATACAATACTGGGGCACCTCCCCCAAGCTTGGCAGTTGCCAAGGGGAGTGCCCATACCCATGTATTTATGTCTCTTTCTTCGGAGGTGATGATGATGGAGTTGTTGATGATGTAGGCTTGCCATTTTTCCTTAGCTTACGCTTGAGGATGGAATTTTCCTCCTTCAGCTCACTGATCTCCTGTTCCAGTGTTAATGTCCTTCTACATAATTCCTGCTTGTTCTCCTGCAAAAGACTAAAAGGGGTAAACTCAATCTTTGGTTTCTTTGCTTTGTTTGGGAGACTAGACTTTCTGAATTCCACATGCATGTCCCCAGGTTGGGGTAGTGGGACTTCCTCTTCATCGGAACTTGTCTCTTCCTTTCCCTTTGGATCATAGTCTTCTTCTTCCTCCTTGTCCAACCATAATGCTCCAAATCCCCGTAGACCTTGGGGTATGCAATGTAATCAGCTACAAAGCTCTCTCCCTCCGAATCTTGGGACGACATCTTGCGCTAAATCTAATGTAGAAATGGTTCAAACTAAAAACTGGAGATATTGGCGTGTTACGGTGGTCAAAACCTTTGGAGATTATATAATGAATTTTTACCGACCATAAGAAGTATCATGCAAGAAAACGGAGTACAGAGGGCACACGAGGTGGCCACAAGGATGGGGGCCACGCCCATGGGGTAGGGCACGCCCTACACACTTGTGGTGGCCTCATGTCTCTTCCAGACTACTTTTAATTTTCCTAATTTTCTAAATATTCCAAAACGGAGAAAATTTTCTATGGGAAACATTTTGGAGTAGTGAGGGAGTCCTTGATTAAGGGGTCCTTGGATGGTTGGGCTATGTGACATGGGCCAGACTTATGGGCCGTGAAGATACGAGATAGAAGGCCTTCCCCTGTGTCCGGATGGGACTCTCCTTTGCGTAGACGACAAGTTTGGCGATCGGATGTGTAGTTTCCTTTCTTTGTAAACTGACTCCGTAAAACCCTTGTAACCCCTATACTCATCAAAGTCAATCAAGCAGGAAGTAGGGTATTACCTCCATTAAGATGGCCTGAACCTGGGTAAACATCGTGTCCCTTGTCTCCTATTACCTTCGATCATCAGATGCACATTTCGGGACCCCCTACCGGAGATCGGCCGGTTTTGACACCGACATTGGTGCTTTCATTGAGAGTTCCTCTGTGTCGTCAATAGAAGAATCGATGGCTCGCAGTTTTACCATGGGAGCCCACTCGGCCCATAAGCCAAAGCCGGTCCCCCAAACCACCAAAAATCATCTCCGCATTGGCCTCGAACACGCTGATGGATCCGACAGATGTTTTGTCTTTGAACAAACTGATAGATCACATCTCCACCCTAGGGGTCACGACAGACTACGATCGGATCGGGCTTAAACCTGATCGGAGGGAAATCAAGTCCCTGCCGATCACCCATCTAGTTGCGATTGTGGAGGAACAAGCCAAGGATAACTCTCCCCCTATGCTAAGAACAAGCTTGTTCGGATTTCCGAGCCCTGCGAGCTGGATACCCCTCTTCAGGAAGAGACTCCCTGTTCTCTAAACATAGAACTAGGCATTGAGCCTGAAAACCCCCAGGATACTCCGGATCCTGGGCTCGTGACCTCAGAAATTTTTAAAACTCTGGATCCCACAGTGGGCCAGGGTTCGGATTTAAACCCGCCCACCAACCACAAGCAATATTTCCCAATCAATTCCGGTCCTCCAGACATATGCGACCTAATGTATGTGCGGCAGCAACCTCAGGAAACAGTCCATCACTTTTGGGCCAGATTCCTCCTTGTTAAAAACAAGATCAAAGATTGCTGCGACGACGATGCGGTTTCAGTATTTTGCCACAACTGTATGAACGAGGGTATCCTCAATGCCCTCAACCGATGCCACATACTGCACTTTGCAGATTTGGCACACATAGTATAGAAATATTGCCCCATGGAAAGCGCCTAGAAAGCCCAAACAGCTCGGAGGGAACCGCCTGCCTTTAAGCCACCAACCGAATAGGCAAAAAGGATGCACCCCCATGGGGCACCTGATCATCACCCTACGGAGAAGAAAATTAAGCCCTCAACGGGACACATAACTGTACTTGATGACTGGCTCAACAAGCCCTCTCGGATACACACGACGCCAAATTCTGAACCAACTCACAGCCTTCGGGCATGTTGGGTGCTCCGACAAGTAGCCAAGAAGGGTGAGGCTATCCTCACCAATGCGACCTCCGAGAACTACCCTCTGGAGGATGATGACCTCAATGTCTTTACGGTCTTCGAGACCTTCTCTTCAAATAATCAGCGTAAAAGGGCACTCCGCGACCTTGTCAAAGTCAACCAAGTAGCCAGCGCACCAGCCGCTTTGGTCTTAAATCCAATCATCGACGGCTTTCGGCTCGCCAAAGTACTCATGGACGGTGGCAGCGGACTAAACCTCATCTACAAGGACACGCCCGATAAAATGCAAATAGACAAGAGTCGCATCGAGTAGAGCAGCACAACCTTTCGAGGCATTATCCCTAGTTGAGAAGCGTGATGCTCGGGGAAAATTAAACTTGATGTGGTATTCAGCACGTCGGAGAACTACAAGTCCGAAGAGTTAATCTTCCATGTAGAACCTTTCAACATTGGATATCATGCCCTGCTGGGGCGAGACGCATTCACACGCTTTCAAGCCATACCCCATTACAGGTACATGAAGCTCAAAATGCCCGCGCCCAATGGAGTTATCACAGTCACCAGTGATCCGGACATAGCACTCCATGCCGAAAACAAAACCGCATCCCTGGCCCTCGAGGCATTATCCGAGGCCCTTGCGGCCTAGGAGCTCACCACTCTGTGTTCCACAGCAGCCATTGTGGCACAACTGGATCCGATGGTCAATGCCGCCCTAAGAGCATTCCTGCGAGAGAATTTGGACATCTTTGCCTGGCATCCCTTGGATATTCCAGGAATACCATGTAGACTGGCGAACACAACCTCAACATAATAAAGGGGTTCAAGACAGTTCAGCAAACGCTGCGGTGATTTTCTGAACCCAAGTGACAAGCTATGGGGGAGGACCTGGCCAAACTACTCGAAGCCGGGTTCATCAGAGAGATCAAACACCCG
This sequence comes from Triticum urartu, assembly GCF_003073215.2. NCBI lineage: Eukaryota > Viridiplantae > Streptophyta > Magnoliopsida > Poales > Poaceae > Triticum > Triticum urartu. The sequence goes on from NC_053028.1 coordinate 292,973,477, forward strand.
GATTGGCTAGCTAACCTGGTCATGGTGCCAAAGAAGGACAAATCCTGGCGCCTTTGTGTCGATTTCAAAGACCTCAATAAGGCTTGCCCTAAGGACCCCTTCCCACTGCCCGCATTGACTAAATAATTGATGCAACTACAGGACATGATTCACTGTGTTTCCTCGACGCATACTCCGGATACCATCAGATTAGGATGAAGGAATCCGATCAGGCCGCAACGGCATTCATTGTTCAGTATGGGCCTTTTTTGCTTCAACACTATGCCTTTCGTACTAAAAAACATTGGTGCCACTTACCAGCACATGATTCAAACATGCATGAAAAAACAAATTAGCAAGACTGTGGAGGCATACATAGATGATGTAGTCATCAAAACTAAACAAGTCGAATCATTGGTTGATGACTTACGCCTTACATTTGACAACCTCCGAACATATGACATACGACTCAATCCGAAAAAATGCGTTTTCGGCGTTCCAGCTGGAAATCTCCTCGGATTCATTGTTTCCAATAGAGGAATCGAAGCAAATCCGGCCAAAATCCGAGCCCTGTCAAAGTTGGCAACACCAACAGACCTAAAACAGGTCCAAAAACTAGCTGGGTGTGTGGCAGCCTTGAGGCGCTTCATTTCCAGATTGGGAGAGAAGCCGCTGCCGCTATATCGCCTACTCCGACGCACCGACCACTTCAAGTGGACGGACGCAGGAACAACCGGTTTGGAAGAAATAAAAACTTTGTTAGCAAACAACACAATCCTTACCGCACCTAACGTCGGCGAACCTATGCCGCTGTATATATCTGCAACTCACCAGGTGGTGAGAGCTGTGCTCGTCGTCGAACGAGAGGAAGAGGACACAAGTTCCCACTCCAAAAACCAGTATACTATGTATCGAAGGTCCTCACACCATGCAAATCCTGATACCTGCACTATCAAAAGATATCATATGCGGTTTTCATGGCATCTCGGATGCTGCGGCACTACTTTCAAGAGTGTTCGATCACGGTGGCCTCCGAGGTACCACTCAATGACATCATAAATAATCGAGACGCCACCGGCCGCATTGCAAAATGGGCCATCGAGATCTTACCATTTAAATTAACATACAAGCCACACTGAGCTTTTAAATCTCAGGTGTTGGCCGACTTTGTCACCGAATGGACAGAAGCTGAACTCCCTAAAGAGTACGCCACATAGTCCAACTGGGTGATGTACTTCGACGGCTCTAAGATGGTGGCCGGGCTGGGGGCTAGTCATCCTAACATCCCCCGCAGGGGACACTGTCCATTACGTATTACAAATCATGTACACAGACTCCAATAATGCAGCTGAATATGAGTCACTACTACGTGGTCTCCAGATGGCTATTTCTATGGGCATACAATGCCTGGAGGTACGCGGGGACTCGAACCTCGCAATATCCCAAATAAACGGAGAATTCGATGAAAAGATCCACAGATGGCGACCTACCGCAACGCCGTGCTCAAAATATCAGATCGGTTCGAGGGGCTCGAGTTTCATCATGTGACCCGAGAAAGTAATCAAGCATCGGACATCCTTGCTCGAATGGATGCTAAACATGACCCCGTCTCGCCTAACACCTTCTGGAAAAGGGTTTTCAAGCCATCTGTGGCATGGCAGGACGAGAGCAGAAATTCCAGTCTGGCGCCGATCACACCCTCGCATGCCGAACATGATTCCGATATCATCGGGGGCTGGGGAACTGAACGAACGCCTTTTGCCGATGTAATCATGGCGGTGATCGTCCCATGGATAGAACCCTTCTTAGCCTACCTCAATAGGCAGGAGCTCCCTGATGACCAAAACGAGGACCGTTGCATAGCTCGACGCTCCAAAGCCTACAAATTGCATGAAGGCAACCTCTACAAGAAAAGTACTACCGGAGTCCTTCAAAGATGTATCTCCAAAGAGGAGGGATGGGAGATCTTGGCCAAAATACATGCTGGTCTTGGCGGCCATCACGCTGCAGCTCGGGCCCTTGTAAGTAAGGCCTTCCATACAGGTTTCTTTTGGCCCACGGCCCAAGCAGATGCACATGACCTCGTACAACACTGTGTCGGATGCCAGATTTTTGCCAATCAAAGCTATATGCCGCCCACTGCCCTACGAAGAATCCCCATTACTTGGCCTTTCGTGGTCTGGGGGCTATACATGGTCGGACCCCTTAAAGGGGGAAGCCATAAGAAAAAATATACTTGCTGGTTATGGTAGATAAATTCACTAAGTGGATAGAGGCCAAACTAGTTAAAATGGCTGAAGCCGGACCGATGATAGAGTTCGTATTCGATGTCATACACCATTATGGTGTCCCACACAACATTATTACTGACAATGGCTCTAACTTTATAGCCGACGAGGTGAAAACTTGGTGCGCTAACTGGGCATTAAGCTTGATTACGCCTCCGTATATCACCCCCAAACAAACGGTCAAGTTGAACAGGCCAATGGCGTGATAATGAGCGGAATCAAACCTAGAGTAGTGCGATCTATAAAGGAGTCAAACAAACACTTGGTCGAGGAGCTTGACTCCGTACTCTGGGGGCTGCGGACCACGCCCAATCGCACGACCGGATACACACGGTTCTTCATGGTATATGGTGCAGAGGTTGTCTTGCCCTGTGATATTATTCATGACTCACCTCGAGTGCGCATGTATGAGGAGAGAGAGGCCGAGCTCGATCGAAAAGACGACTTAGACGGCTTTGAGGAGGAGCGCGACGTTGCAAAAGCCCATTCCGCATTCCACCAACAAAAAGCTCGAAGATACCAAAGCAGAGAAGTGCGGGCAAAGACTTATAATGTCGGTGAACTCGTTTTGCGCCTACCAAAGAAGAAAAAGGACAAGCTCAAGCCCAAATGTGAGGGTCCTTTCATTATAGATGAAGTTCTCACTAGAGGATCCTATCGCCTTCGCAATACATCGGATAATCGCTTAGAGCTGAACCCATGGAACGCTGCTCGACTCCGAAGATTCTACGCGTGAGTCAAGACACATACCTTTGTTCATTCCTTTTTCTAATTTTTCATTTTCCTCATTTTTTTCATTTTTTCTTTATGATTTCTAGCGTGTGTTTGGGTAATCCGAACACATGAGGGGTATGCAACCTTAAATGTACACACCCCATCATAACTAGGGGCTTCTCTCAATAGAAGCTTATTATTTTGGAGCATAAAGCTCACCATATATATGTTGTTTTCTCACATATGCCCTGTCTTCACCATTATATGCACCTCTATGACTTAAGTTTTTGCCAAGATGGATTGCCTGGCTCATGTGCTTATGCCCTACGTTCCCACTTGTTCGGCTAGGGCATGAAGGGAGCACCTCTGCAATTGTTACAACCGGGTCATCCAGACATGTACCTCAGATGGGTGAAGCTGAAAGCTAGTGTCCTTAAGGGAATAATTGGTCAGCGGACAAACGACGAACTGCCTTTGTGGCAATATAAACTATAAAAATACAAAGACTCCGGCGATTCTTTCGCACCAGGGCTTAGGCATGTACACATAAGGCATGCTGACCTAGGGAGAGGAACCCTTAATGGAACTATTCTCTCTGGAAGATGTTTCTTACGTTAAAAAGTAATATAACATAGCTCCTCGAATACAGTTTGTGTGTTCATGCACTATGACCGGATTGCCTGGTTTCCGAACATACTTGGTGTTTCCCACAGGTATAGTATTCGAAAACACTCCAACCTTTGGGTTTCGGAGGTCGAAGTAGAAGGTCTGCCATGACAATATTTTACAATTCGGTCGGAGATAAGCTTGATGATAAAGTGTGTTGTTACATGAAATCACACGCCTACTCTTTATCAATGCCATCTATCAGGCTATCTAGTGTACAGTCCTATTGTGAGAATTTGGCGGCTATCTTTACTTGATCGTACACCAAGCTAACCGGAATTTCCTATTCGTCTGGGCCCCGAGGTTTGACCCGGGCCATATGGTTCAGATCAAGTCTGGTATACCGTGTTTTCACCATGGCCTAGGCCTCTTGTGCACCTTCTCGACATGCTAATGCCTTCCATAGCTCATAATGAAGACGAGCTCCCTTTACTAACTCCACGAGCTCCCCCATCTTTCCTGGAGGAGAATCGGATGGCCATAAAGCCCTAGCGATGTTCCTCATTGCTTTTCGAGCTCGCTCGTGCACTTTGGATAGCTCTTGCAGCAAGTCGCCTTGAAATCTGGACACTTATCCTTCGGGCCACCTAGTTAACAAACCTACAGGAACAAATCTCGTAAAAAAATTCCATCAGGGGATGTTATGAAAGTTAGGTTCATGGACATACTAAATATGTCGCCTTTCAGCTTTCGGTTCTCCTTGAAGGCATCCGACAGTTTGGCTCTTACGTCCTTTAGCTCCTCGGCTTGCTTGATGTTGGCATCCTGTAGTTTGTTCTTCTCATTAACGGCCCACGTTAATACACGTTGACCAGTGGCTTCTTGCCCTTCGGCATGTTGTTTGTCCGCCTGAGCAGCCTTCAGCCTCTCCTCCAACTGATCTGCCGATCCTGCTGCCGTAAACAAAACAATGAATATTCAAAAATCATTGTTAGCACAGAATCATATTTTTCGGACACTGTTGTTCTTATAATCTGGAGCCTTCTTGGATTTCTTCAAATTTTCCAGTTCAGCGGTGGCAACAGTTAACTTGGTCCGACATTCTTCAAGCTCCTTGGACAGCGTGTTATTTTTAATCGCGAGTACCTGATAATATCAACGACCCTTAAATCAGTTTGGCCAACTGCTTCAAGTCTCAGGGGCTACTGGCACAGGATTATTGAATCTACACAAAAGTTCTTACCCGCATATCCTTTGAAAGCTGGTGAGTTGCTCCAGCAAGTCCATCCCGAGCAGCTCGGATATATGCATCCGCAGAGCTAAGGGCATTGAACGCCTCTTCGGTAAAACTTGGGTCGCACATGGCCTCTTTCCGCCGCCAATGATTCATCGCGCTCCCCACTTCAGAATTGGTAATAGACACATTGTCCGAAGCCTCTTGGAGATGACAATCGGGCATTTTTCCCGTATCAACCCTAGTCCTTATGGCAAGGTACGGGGCTGGATTGGTGGATACATGATCGGCGAGGTCCCTGAATATAGTCCGGCGTATGCTCTTCCTAAAAATGGCCCAGCAGAAAACGTCACAATTCGGTCTATCCACCGAGTGCATGTTAAAAACTATACCTCTTTGGTGAAGGTGGGGGCTCGGTAGTATCACCGTTTGCCCTTCTTTTCTAAGACTCGCCTTGTGCGGACGCCGCCTTCTTAGAGGACACCTTTGATGCAGCTCGACGAGATGAGCACCGCCCCTTTGGAACATGAGACAGTGCAATCGGTGAGGCGCAACAGGAAAACTCATTTGGAGGAGACATCTCCTAGGTACTTACATGAGAGGAGGGGACAAGGCCGGGGTAATCGACTATAATGGCCACTTCCGTGCAATCGTAGCTCGCCTAATAAAAGACCCCCTCCTTAAGTTCTATGAATATATCTGGATCTTCTTCATATCCGGGATTGAGGTCCCGAACATGGTCCACTGGCTGCGGAGTGGGGATGTAGAACCCCTCGACGACCTTTCTCCATTCCTATTAAAAGTAGCTGGATTAAATTTGACTAGCATGACTCTGGAAAAAGTTTGAGTAAGGCCAATAATTAAAAAACCCACCCAGTCGATGGGGTTATAGATGGAAAAACCTTCCCGACATTTCAAGCGAGTGAAGTTTTCCTTCTCCCCCTTGTAAAGGTCAGCTAGGATGGTGGCCAGGGCGGCAAAATTGTCTGGACCTTTGTGTAGACAACGGGACACATCGTCCTCCCCGTTGTAATTCCACATAGGAAAACCTCTGGATTGGAGCAGCTGAACGCATCACGTTATTGAAATCGCCATTACCTCGATTATAGACAACACAGAGTTGGCAAGTACTCTGATCTTGCTTGCCAGCCTCTCGACCTCCGCGCTGTCTCCTTCCTTGAGGCTTCGGGAACACCAGCTGGCACGCTTCTTTAAAGGAGTGCTGGAGATTTCGGGAAGACCGTTCCGGATTGGGTCTGAAAGAACGACGTCTTTGATATAACCATTCTGAGGGCCACTCTTCGGATGCCTACTTCGGAGTGTCGGACAGGTATCCTGTCCCGGCTATGCACCATACTTCGGCGCCGCCCACCTTGAATATAGATCCCTTTTGGGAGCAGGGGACGAGGCAGAAGAATTTCTGCCATAGCTTGAAATGGGCCTCACAGCCTAGGAACAGCTCGCAGAGAGCAACGAAGCCCGCGATATGCCGGATGGAGCCTGGCGTCAGATTGTGTAGTTGGAGGCCATAATACTCCAGAAGACCTCTGAGGAAAGGGTGGATACGGAATCCTATGCTCTCAGAAGGAAGGAAATGAAGCACACCCGCTCCTCTTTAGAGGGACTGGGGAAATTCTCCACTAGGGCTTCACCATTGAGGGAAGTTAACCCAGCCCGAACGAATACTAGATCCATGGGAGGAAGATATCCATGCATCTGAAGTTCATTCAGATGGGCGTGTGACACCTAGCATCTTTCCCAGTCGACTTTTTGAGGGCCGTGGGGACGTGAGGAGGAGCTAGAAGCATCGGCCATGTTTGGACGATTTCATGTGGCAAGTTCTAAGGATTTCCGCGTGGTGTGGAATGGTATCCTTAAAAACACTCCATCCCTGCGTGGTCAAGGGGTTATTTGTAAAATATACCTGGACTGTTTGCATTCGTTTGACACGTGGAAGCCGGGGCGATGGCGGCATAAACATTATGTTTAATATGGAGCAGAACAATTGTCAATCCGAAGTATAATGGAGAACCCGCCTTACAAAGCCGAAGTCATAAAGCCGATTACTACGTCGTCATTGAAGGCAAGTTCGGGGCTACTGAGGGAGTCCTGGATTAAGGGGTCCTCGGATGATCTGTGCCTGGGAAAGGCTCTGGTGATGACGCTGTGTTGGGCTCCACGATGACCTCCGTCTTGCAGTCCTCCTGGTCTTGGTCTTGTTGCACCGAAATGGCAACCTTTGCCTGAGGCCTCGGTACTCCGTGTTTGCGCTTGCCTTGCTTGCACCAAAGAGGAAACAAGGACGTTGCGTGCGCTGGCACCTGCCTGGCGCCCGGCTGGTGTCGATCATCATGGCTCATGTCACGAGAGCCTCGTGAGGTTCGCCTTGCCTTGATATCTCCGCTCCTCGCGAGCCTGCCTGACCAGGCCTCTCCTGAGGAGGTCTTGCGTCGCCCGCCTCGCGAGGCTTGGCCCCTCGTGAGGGTCTCGGATGCTTTGTTGATGAAGATGGGTCGTACGACCTGCTGGCCCCGCCACGCCATGGGCCGCAGGCAGGCAAGTCTGGGGACCCCCGTTCCCAGAACGCCGACATTAGCCCCCGGACCCAAGGTGTGCGCGGGCTTGGCTTCGCGGCGAAGCCAAGGGTCAAGTTCGGAGCACCGCGGGCCCCCAAAAGCCTGCAACCTCGGTTGACGTATGGCGGTTGATTGGACGTGGGCGTCTCCGCTTCCCGACGCTACCTTCGAATCCGCCTGGCTATGCCGCCCATGCGGCCTACACAGTTATTCTTCCTTTGCCACGCCTGGCCCTTCCAATCTCCCTGCTTCCTCGACGCCCTGCTCCGCCTTCTCAATCTGACCAGTGTTCCGCCCGCTTCACTGCCATGGCGCCGAAACAAGCCGACAAGGGGAAGAAACCTCTGTCCTTGCCAACTGTGCCTCCATCCTTCGAGCCGACGCTCAGCCGGCCTTGGGTGCTCAACGACAAGGCCATGAGCAAGGTGCGCCCCATGCTCGCCTCTAGCTTCAACGAGTGGGGGGAGACGCCGGCCTGGCCTATGTCTCGCTCCTGCATGGCTCGGGCAGTCACCGAGGTCCCGATCTTCATTGACGCCCTCTGGGCTGGCCTGCTTCCTCCCTTCTCCGCCTTCTTCAACGTGGTGCTCGAGCACTATCAGATCCACATGCTCCATCTTGACCCTCAATCTGTGACCCTTCTTGCCGTATTCGCTTTTGTGTGTGAGGCCATGGTGGGCATTACCCCCTCCGTGGCGCTCCTCCACCACTTCTTCTCGCTGCATCTCACCGGTGCCCGGCAGAGCTCGGGGTGTGTGGGCTTCCAGGCTGTGGCTGCGACGGCAGGCATGGGGATTGACTTCGAGCTCCCTGCATCCACGAAAAAGTTCCGCACGTGATGGGTGTTTGTTGACGCCGGTGTGCTCAACCCTCTGCTCCAAGCTCCGGTGGGGCCTGCCATTCCAAACTCCGGCTGGGGTCACCAGAGGCTCACAAACCCTTGCCTCACCCCCGTCTGGGCCAGGCTGCGATGGTTGAAGGACCTTGGTGTGACTGCGCCCATGGTGGTGAGGTAGTTCGTCAAGCATCGAGTTGCTCCGCTTCAGCACCATTATCGCGTGATGTGGGCCTTGCTCAGAGGACAGGACAACAAGAGGTTTCAGGAGGAGGGGCTTCCTCTCGCCGCGTGGCAAACAGTGCTCACGGTCTTATCTGGTGTCCCTCTGCCAGACGAGATACCAAGGAAAAGCTGCATGTTGTACCGCTGCGAGAACAAGGTTACCTTTTCCGCGAACATGCCTTCCTTTGATGAGTAGGGGCTACGCCCAATTGGCTTGGTGGGGCCCCGCGAGAATCCTGTCATCGTGGTCCTCGTCTTCACCGCCGGTGCCGAGCTTGCCCCAGGTGACGGTGCAGGGGAGCGAGCTACGACGGGGGCCGGCTGCTCAGGTGCTGAGGAGCACATGCCGAGCGGTGATCCAGGGGCGTTGTCCTCAGGAGCTTGCGACTCCCCTCCTGAGGCATCAGTCGCTGATGAGATGCGGCATGCGGCTCCCGAGGCTGAGGCTCCAGGAGCCTCGGGAGGTCACAGCGAGAGAGAGCCGGGCTGCTCGCTGCAGCTGGGCTCCCCTGAAGCCGTCCCTCTTGGTTCTTCTTCGGCTTCGCTGTGCTCCGGCCATCACGTCCAACGCTTCGGTCACCTTTGTGTGGACTTCGAGGAGCTCCGCAAGAGGAAGGGATCCCCCAGCGGTGACAACATCTTTGGGCTGTTGAAGCGACGGAGGTACATCTCTATCGACAAGTAAGTACCTTATCCTGGTGATCTTCTATATGCCTACTTCCTTTCCTGATGATTGTCCCCTCAGGTCCCCTTCTGCTAAGGCCGCGAAATCTCCAGAGGAGCAGCTCCCTCTCGTCCCGTCGCGCCCGCTAAGCTCCAGCGCTTCAGGCTCGGACGCTCCTCATGGCGTAGGGGCAGCCAGGGGAGTTGGTCCGTTATCAAGGCGCCCCGAGCTTGCACCTTGGCCGTCCTTCCTTCGCGTCCTTGGTCGGAGCGCAGGAGGCGTGCCAATGGATCCTTCGTTGGTCATGGTTGGGTGCTGGCTAGCCTCGATCCTGAAGTCTTCTTCAAGCAGCGGGCCTTGTTCGGTTCGGGCCCCTCGCGAGGGTCATCTGGCGCCTGGGGCGAAGGCAGCCCCCAGCCCCCAACTGGGAGGTGGTGCACCACTTGATACTCCACCCGCAGCCCCCGAGGTGGAGGATGAGATGGGCTGAGCGTTCGACCTCGAGCGCGGGCGCAACGTGGGCCACCACGAGCTCTTCCAGGAAGCGATGGGCGCGATGAGCCGCCTTGGTGTAGAGCTTGCTGGCGTTGACTGGTGACTTGAGGCTGAAGGTCTCCGGTTGGTGGAGGAGCGGCGCAAGCTGCGAGTGGCCATCAAGCTTGGTCGTTATCATCGCGACCTCGGGAACGCGAAGGTGGAGGCGTCCCTCAAGATTGCCAATGAGGCCCACTCGTGAGCTTTGGAAGAAGCTCACGAGGCCGATCGCCGCTGCGAGGCTGTGGAGGAGCGCGCGTGGGAGCTCCAAGCCTGGAGCGCGTCCCTCGAGCAGCAGGTCGAGGCGCGCGGTGCCGCCCTTGCGTCGATGAGGGGGATGCCTGCGGAGGAAGAGGAGGTCCAGCGGCATGAGGAGACGCTGGCCCTAGAAGCCGTGGAGCGCAGCCTCGAGCTCGAGCGGCTGGAGACGAGGGAGCGTCAAGTCGCTCAAGCTAAAGATGCCGTCGGGGCCCGTGAGGCCAGAGTCGAGGAGGAGGTCAATCGCCGGGTGGCCGTGGTTCGCACAGATCTGGAGGGCAGGTACGACTTGAAGCTGAAGCTCGCCGGTCAGGAGGGTGCGGGCCGGCCCGGCGCCCTCAGGCCGAGGTTGGACGAGGCCGAGAGGCGTGCGGAGGCCACAATTGCCGCCTTCGTTATGGCGCAAGCGGACTTGGCCTCCGCCCGCGCCGAGCTGCTTTCCCTCTGGAGGCGAGTTGACGACGCCGAGGCCGTTGCTCAGCAGAACAGGGAGGAAGTGCTTCAACGCCGAACGCTGGAGCGCGAGCATGCTCCTATGCTTCAAGACCTTCGGAACAGGGCCAACACCGCCTTGGGCTATATCTGCGACAAGAAAGCCGCGACCCCTCACTCAAGTGACTACGCCAGCCACCTGACCTTCTTCACCGAGGTGGTGACGCGCCTGGAGGCTCAATCTACTAGAGCTCGGCAGCTTGTGGAGGAGAGGGGTCGTGGCCTCCTTCAGCGCGCCTTCTCCCGTGTCTTCAGCCACCTCCTGAACGCCGACCCCAACTTCGACTTCGATGCCGCCATTGCCCCGGTACCCATGGCTGTCCCGGGCGACCTGGTGCGTTGGGTAGAGGACCATGTCGACGCGTTGGTCAGGGCCTTCACCTCGGAGAACGATGGGGTGGTGGTCATTGCAGACGAAGGTGATGTGAGCGACGATGGCGACGGGGGCGTCGCCGACAGCGGCTACGATTTCGATGAAGGTGATGACAATGCGAGCGATGCGTCCATGGACGATGCAACGAGCGATATCTCTGGCTGATCCCATATTCTCCTGTTGTTTTATTCTGCATGCAAAACTCGGACGCGTCCCTTGGAAAACTTGTAAGAGAATTTTGAGAGGGGGAGCCCCTCGTGTAAGCAAACCACAGTTTTTACTTTCCTATGCGATGTGAGTATGTGTCCTCGTGAGCTCATGAAGCTGGGGGTGAGTCTCCTGACGTGGTTTACCTTAGTCAGTGCCAACTTAGGGCTGGGTCGTGAGGCGACGAGTTCCTGAGAATCCTGCGGAGCTTACCGCCCCGTTTGAAGGGGCCACGCAAGCGGTGAGCACCCGGCATAGTGCTAGCGCGTGCTTTGCACGGTCTGGCTCGCGAGGAGCTTTGCGAGGGAGAGGCGACGGACGTGAGTCCCAAACCAAACAAGATCCAGAAGGCGAGAAACGGCTCGAACGAGAAAAGGCACCCCCCGCGCGTATCGATAAAAATTCAGCTTCAACTTAAGTCCAAACTCAGAAAGCAAAGCCACAGAAAGAAAGATCCAAAGCAAAAGGCCACGTCTGGCACCTAGTCTAGTCTTCGGGTCTTCAAGTCTTCTCACCAGCGTGGAGCTAAGTGCTGTCCACTAGGCGTGGGAGGGAGCCCCAGGGCCTGAGGCCGGCACTCCTAAGTCTCCGTGGCGTGTACAGCCCCAACTCATTATTACGTGAGAGTGTCACGGGCGGCGAGCTTCATAGGCACTGGGCCTTCTTCATAGGTACCGGCCTTGCTTCATATCGCCAGACGAGGGCCCCGCCATGCGCCACCCTCGACCTCCTTTGAGCTGACCGGAAACCAGGACAACACAAAGGAGGGAAAGGGGACGCCAGCGGTTCCCTCGGCGACCACGGGTCCTCTGCCGGGGGAAGGCACATTGTATCCACCCGGCAGAGGACCTACCTCCGGGTGTCCCCTGGTTTCGCGTGCCTTGGGGAGGGGCCTTGCTCCTGGCTCCCTCCCGGCGGCCCCCAGCGTGTCTCCCTTGTTGAAACGGGTGCTGCCATGCCAGGGTCGCCGATCGATGCTGCAACCTGATTCATCTGCAGCGCATGGTTAGCATAAGCATGTTCCTGAGAGTTTAGCGGTACCCTGTAGTTGCCGTCGCCGGCTCGATCGTTGTGGTTCTCCACTGGCTCTTGGAAGGCTTCGACTCCTAGCGCCCCTTCTCCCCAATCTTCTCCAACGAATGAGCCGATGTCGTCCTCTGGTGCGTACCCTTGTTCCATCATGCGGGGCACGTAGGTTTCCGGGGCCGTCACCCCGAACACTTCGCCGTGGTGCCCCATGCTTCATGTTGCTCCGCCCATGATGGCGTCCTGGGGATGATAATATGGCATCCGGCGAGGACCATGAAGGGTGACGCTCTCGCTCGTCGAGGGCGGCATGGGGGGGTTGGAGCCCCCTGCGCCGCCGGCCGTGCTGATGTTGACAAAGCCCCCGGGCGTAGTCGATGGCGCGTAGCTGTGGTGAGGCTCGCCGTGCGACCTTGCAGTGGTCTGGGAGGGGAGTTGATCCCAGAAGGGTGGCGCTCTAGACGCTGCTGCGTCCAGCAGCTCGGCAACACACTCAAGCAGCGTGTCACGGCCACTCTCCATCAGCCTACATCGCAGCAGCTCCCTTGCTAATGTGAGTGCCGCCTGCATGTTCGCTTTCTCCCATCGTGAGTGCGGCGCTGTTGCTGTGGTGTGACTCGCTACGCTCGCCACGGCTCGTACTTGCCGCGGGGTGAGGGTGGATGATGCATGGCTGCGCTGTCCATGCCCGGCGGAGCTTGGTGGTGCCCACGCCGCTTGGGGTGCGGGGTCGAGACCTTCATGGGCAGGCGGCGCCGTCCGGGCTAGCCAAGCCGCCCAGCGGTCGGATCCGGCCCTTGGGTCGCCAGACATCATAGCCGGTGTTCGTCGGAGAGCTGATTGGCAGAGAAGAAGCTCCGGCGCACCCCTACCTGGCGCGCCAAATGTCGTATGTGGGGTTCCGGCTACCCTTAAGGTTCGAACACTGGGGTGCGCGCGAAGTCTTTCCCTTCTACCAATCTATGCTCTAGCTCGCTAGGATCTTGCGGACGAACTCGGCGAACTCACAACACAGAAAGACACGGGGTTTATACTGGTTCGGGCCATCGTTGTGGTGTAATACCCTACTCTAGTGTTGTGGTGGATTGCCTCTTGGGCTGATGATGAACAATACAAGGGAAGAACATCCTCCTGAGGTTGAGGTGTTCTTGTGCGTATGAACTTGCAGTGTCTGGATCTCCTCTGTCCCATGGTGGTGGCTAGTCCTATTTATAGAGGCCCTGGTCCTCTTCCCAAATATCAAGCGGAAAGGGAGCCAACAATGGCGGGCTAATTTTAAGGGGGACAACTAGTACAAGCTATCCTGACAAAAGGAGTCGGCGCCTGTGAAAGGCTGTGGTGATGACGCTGTCTTGGGATCCATGATGACCTCTATCTTGCAGTCCTCCTGGTCTTGGTCTTGTTGCACCAAAATGGCAACCTTTTCCTGAGGCCTTGGTACTCCGCGGCTACGCTTGCCTCCCTTGCACCAAAGAGGAAACAAGGACGCTACGCGCGCTGGCGCCCACCTGGTGTCGATCGTCATGGCTCATGTCACGAGAGCCTCGTGAGGTTCGCCTTGCCTTGATATCTCTGCTCCTCGTGAGCCTGCCTGACCAGGCCACTCCTGAGAAGGTCTTGCGTCGCCCGCCTCACGAGGCTTGGCCCCTCGCGAGGGTCTTGGATGCTTTGTTGATGAAGATGGGCCGTATGGCCTACTGTCCACGCCACGCCATGGGCCACAGGCAGGCAAGTCTGGGGACCCCTGTTCCCAGAACGCCGACAATTACGGTATTAATTATATTGGTCTCAACATTTATGGGAGTACCTGATATGTAATGTTTGATTCTTTGAGCATTTACCACCTTCGGGTTTGTGTCTTCGGCGTCATTGATTTTTATGGCATCGAAACGATAGACCTCCTCAATGATGTAAGTACCTTCCCATTTAGAGAGAAGCTTTCCTGCACAAAATCTTAAACGAGAGTTGTATAACAAAACATGATCACCTACATTAAACTCACGCTTTTGTATCCTTTTGTCATGCCATCTTTTAACTTTTTATTTAAACAACTTGGCATTATCATAGGCTTGGGTTCTCCATTCATCAAGTGAGCCAATCTCAAATAACCTATTCTCACTAGCAAGTTTGAAATCATAATTGAGTTCTTTAATAGCCCAATATGCCTTATGTTCTAGTTCAAGAGGTAAGTGACATGCTTTTCCATAAACCATTTTATATAGAGACATACCCATAGGATTCTTATAAGCAGTTCTATAATCCCATAATGTATCAACAAGTTTCTTAGACCAATTCTTTCTAGATCTATTAACAGTCTTTCCAAAATTAATTTAAGTTCTCTATTGCTTAATTCTACTTGACCACTAAACTGGGGATGATATGGAGATGCAATTCTATGATTAACATCATACTTAGCAAGCATTTTACGGAAAGCACCATGAATAAAATGTGAACCACCATCAGTCATGCAATATCTAGGGACTCCAAACCTCGGAAAAATAACTTCTTTAAGCATCTTAATAGAAGTGTTATGATCATCACTACTAGTTGGAATAGCTTCTACCCACTTAGTAAAGTAATCAACAACAACTAAAATATGTGTATACCCATTAGAGGAAGGAAAAGGTCCCATATGATCAAAGCCCCAAACATCAAATGGTTCAATAACAAGTGAATAGTTCATAGGCATTTCCTAACGTCTACTAATATTACCAATTATTTGGCATTCATCACAAGATAATACAAACTTACAGACATCCTTAAAGAGAGTGGGCTACTAGAAACCGGATTGCAATAACTTATGTGTAGTTCTATCTCCAGCGTGGTGTCCTCCGTAAGACTCGGAGTGACACTTGTGTAGAATTTGTGCCTGTTCATGATCAGCTACACAACGTCTAATAACACCATCTACTCCTTATTTTTAAAGGTGTGGATCATCCCAAAAGTAATGTCTTAAATCATATAAAAACTTATTCTTTTGCTGGTATGTGAAACTAGGTGGTATAAATTTAGCAACAACATAATTAGCATAATCAGCATACCATGGAGTGTTACAAGAAGCATTTATGACAGCTAATTGTTCATCAGGAAAGCTATCATCAATAGGTAGTGGGTCATCAAGAACATTTTCTAACCTAGACAAGTTGTCTGCAATGGGGTTCTCAGCTCCCTTTCTATCAATAATATGCAAATCAAATTCTTGTAACAAGAGAACCCATCTAATAAGTCTAGGTTTAGCATCTTTCTTTTCCATAAGATATTTAATAGCAACATGATCAGTGTGAACAGTTACTTTGGAATCAACAATATAAGGTCAGAACTTATCACATGCAAATACAACCGCTAAAAATTGTCTTTCAGTAGTAGCATAATTTCTCTGGGCACTGTCTAGAGTTTTACTAGCATACTGAATAACATTTAATTTCGTATCAACTCTTTGTCCTAGAACAGCACCAACAACATAATCACTTGCATCACACATAATTTCCAAGGGTAAATTCCAATCAGGTGGCTGAACAATAGGTGCAGAAATCAAGGCTATCTTAAGTATTTCAAATGCTTCTCCACAATCATCGTAAAAAACAAAAGGAATATCTTTTTGTAAGAGATTAGTGAGAGGCCTAGAAATTTCAGAGAAGTCTTTAATAAACCTCCTATAGAAACCAGAATGACCAAGGAAACTTCTTATACCTTTGATATCTTTAGGACACAACATCTTTTCAATAGTATCTACTTTAGCTTTATCAACTTCAATACCTCTTTCAAAAAATTTATGCCCCAAGACAATGCCTTCATTAACTATAAAGTGGCACTTTTCCCAATTCAAGACAAGATTAGTTTCTTCACATCTCTGCAAAACTCGATCAAGGTTTCTTAAGCAATCATCAAAAGAAGTTTCATAAACGGAGTAATCATCCATGAAAACCTTAACAATCTTTTCACAGAAATCAGAGAATATAACAGTCATACATCTTCGGAAGGTAGAAGATGCATTGCATAAACCAAAAGGTATACATCTATAAGAAAAGGTAACGAAAGGGCAAGTAAAACTGGTTTTCTCTTGATCATCTTTTGACATAGGTATTTGAGAGAAACCAAAATAACCATCTAGAAAGCAAAAATGTGTATTCTTGGATAATCTTTCTAGCATTTGATCAATAAAAGGTAGAGGGTAATGATCTTTTCTAGAATCTTTATTTAATGTGTGAAAATTGTCGGGGTTCTAGAACAACACCTATGGGATCCCTCGACGGAATCCATTCTACGGTTGCTGGGCGTGGGGCTGCACAAAGAGCGGGTCTAGAAGATCAACTCGCTGGGGTTTTTACACAGGTTCGGGCCGCAAGCGATGCGTAAAACCCTAGTCCTGCTTTGTGTGTATTTAGTGTTCTTGAGTTCTTGAACTAGCTGCTGTGCATGCCCATTCCAAAAAGTCTGAATCCTTCCTCAGTATGCCTTGGGCCTCCTTTTATATGGAAAAGGGGTCGCCATAGTGGCACACAGGAGGTGGAAAGTATGTATAGTGTACAAGTTTATCTCCTGGCATCCTAGGACAAACGCATTTAATGCACCGCCTATGTGTCCTGTTGCTTTATCGGGGACAGCGAAAAGGCTCGTCCTGTACGTCGCCGCCTCGCCTCGCTTCGACGCGCGTCCAGGCTGACGAGGCATGCAGCGCCATGCTGGCTGGCTGGATGGCTGCTGCGCTGGTGCGGTGAAAGAGTCCTCACAAAGATCTAACTTCCACCATGCAGGTGCCTACTTAGCTAGCCCAGGAGCTGCATGCTGCCACGCAAGTGTGTTCCTAGTTGGTAGGCTAGTCGTCACGTCGTAATGGGCGCGCGGTAGCGAAGCTTTGGTAAGGGTGGGCCTGGATTTGGCTCCATAGACGCCCCCTGCAAGGCCCTTGTCGGGATCTCGTGGGCGTCCCCGGCAAGGATTTTGCGGGGAGGGGTTGCGAGCGTCCCCGAAAAGGTCTTGCCGGGGGTCTTCGGTTGTCCCCGACAAGATCTTGCCGGGGGTCTTCGTCTTCTGGTTCTCATCTAGGCTTGCAGGCCTTTGGTTTCCACAAAGGTGTGCATATCACCATGTAAGGCACTCCCGAGCCTTGGTCTTGACACTTGTTGATGGCGTCATAACTCTCAGGCTCAAGGGTGGCAGTCTTGCTGGTGTTGGGCAAGATGCCCCGGCAAGGCTCTTGCTGGGGCCATGTAGGCCGTCTCGGCAAGGGCTCTTGCCGGGTGTCGGTGTCAAAACCGGCGGATCTCGGGTAGGGGGTCCCGAACTGTGCGTCTAGGCCGGATGGTAACAAGAGGCAGGGAACACGATGTTTTACCCAGGTTCGGGCCCTCTTGATGGAGGTAAAACCCTACGTCCTGCTTGATTAATATTGATGATATGGGTAGTACAAGAGTTGATCTACCACGAGATCAAGGAGGCTAAACCCTAGAAGCTAGCCTATGGTATGATTGTTGATGTGTATATCTGATCAATCGACTAGCCTGGCCCTGGTTTATATAATGCACCAGAGGCCTAGGTTAACAAGAGTCCTAGCCGAATACGCCGGTGGGGAGAAGTCCTTGTCTTGATCGCCAAGTCTTGTGGAATCTTCCTTGTATGCGGCAGTTGTCCGAACTGGCCCATGAGTATACGGCCACAGGGGTCCTCGGCCCAATCTAATAGATCGGGAGACGACGTGGTGAGTACCCCCTAGTCCAGGACACCGTCAGTAGCCCCCTGAACCGGTCTTCAAGTTAGGGATGCTCCTCGATTCTTCCGAACTGTTCTTCGTCTTCGGTTGCTGGTCTTGAAAACTGGTTCAACAAATCTTCTTTATCTTCGATCTTGAGGATCGCCAAAATGCATTCGACGAGTTTACACGTCGGGTATCCGAGGAGCCCCTTTAAGTTTCCGGCCTTTATCAATGCCTTGTTTATTTTTATGCCACACCTCGGGTTTGAAGTTGTTCCCGGGAGGCAGGGTCCTCTTGCGTCCGAGCTCCAACGCCGGACTGCATTCGAGGTATCTTTTGCAGCCGAGCACCAACGCCAGACCGCTTCCCAGCTCTAGCGCCGGAATGTATCCGAGCTCCAATGCCGGACTATGTATCCGAGCTCCAACGCCGGACTGTATATCTGAGCTCCAACGCTGAAGTATATCCGAGCTCCAACGCCGGACTGTGTCCAGGCTCCAATGCCGGACTATATCCGAGGTGTCATATCACCTTGGTTCAAAAAATTTGAAGGAGTTTAGCCGAGCTTAATGCCGGAAATGCCCTCTATGGAGCCAGCCACTAGCACCCGAGCTTTATGCCGGACTGCTTCCGAGGTGGTGCACCACCCCGACTATGGGCCGATTTTTTGTCAATATTTTTTATTGGTGCAATTTATTCTCTGCCGAGATATATAGCCAGTAGCCCTCAAGGTGTGTATCGGTCTAAAACCCGAGATGCACATAAAGGATGACATAAGACCACTGATCCCAGTAGCCGCTGAGACTCAGGTTGATTTGGAAAATCGGCCTGAGGATCAAGTCCTAGCTCGGCAGAATACTTCGGGACACAAAAGCGGCGTGCTCAGTCCTCAAGACTCAGGTTGGGTGCGATCGACCAACCTGAGGATTAAAATCTCCTCGGAAACTATATTGCACATAAAATTTTCTGCATCGGACAAGCAATGATGTAGCCCCCGAGACACTGCTCGGGTGGCAACACCAGATCAGGGGATCGATGTGCCCCTTTAATATTTGTAAATTATAAGCCCGAAGCCCAGTAGCCCCCGAGCCTTAATGCGGGCAGGGGTGGCCGAATTAAGGATCAATATCCATAGTAAAATCATAAATTATGTGTAATGACTCTATTTATCCAAGTACTTTACGTCATTAATGCTCGGATCCGCATTGTACAAAACTTTGTTGACCGACCATCGGCTTCCACCTCCTCGGCCAGTAGCCGAGGAGTGTTTGTCCTACTTTATAAAGCCTTTATGAGGGCAAAGATTTATGACAAACAAGGCAATCTGGCCACACGATTTTATAAACAAAGGTACGCAAAGAGATATGTTATATTACTGTTTAACAGAAGAAATGTATTCCAAAGAAAATAGTCCCACTATCGGTTCCTTTCTTTGGGTTGTCATGCTAAGCATGATCATGAAACCTCAGCTCGAATGTAAGAGCAAAATATCGAGGATTTAGTTTGGGAAGCCAGTTAATAGCCCCCGGTAGTGTTCGGCGACAGTCGAGGTCAAGCCGTAAACACTTCGGCCAATGTTATGAATGGCCCGTCATAGTCATCGGATCGCTGACTAGTTTACGCTTATTGTGACAGTCAGTTTTCGGCTTTCTCCACTAAGGTGCTTAACCATGTGAGCTGGAAGCACAATCGCAGTGGTTCTCCCTTTGCACGCCTAGCCGAACAAAACGGAACATAGGAAGCAAGTGCAGGAGCCGGGCAACCCAACTATTGACCGAAGACACAATTCGAAACCGATGCATATATAGCAATATCTGAGAATGTTTTTGCCGAATCCCTAAAGGTGTCCGGCGTTGCACTGCAAGACTAATGCTGGAAAAGCACAAATAGTTTAAAAGTGCCAAAAAGCTTGGAAAACCAAGAAACGTCAGTAAAAACATGACGTTCGAACAATATCAAGTGTTCGGTGCCAATCCGAAAGTTGGTCTTAGAAAAAAGAAGTGCTTTTGTCGTGCTTTAACATGATACATCCTATCTCGAGACTTCGAGCGGGTCAGCCTACGGCTTCAACCTCCTATCCCGAGGGTGGAGTACTTCTCATCAGGCCAGTTTAGCAAACTAAACTCTAGCGGCTTTGAGAGAGAAATTAGGCTCCCCGGCTAGTGACCGCACACTCATGTCAAAAAAAGGAGTGATAAATAATAATAAAACTTTGCAACGACTAAGAAGAAGAACACTTATTATAAAATGGCTCAAATAAACTTAAGAGCCCCCAAGTGACTTGGGTAGAAGAATGATTGCATGTACCGAAGTACTTATATCATATCTATGTTCAACTGAACTTTAAACGTGTCTTAACCGACCGTCAGCTTCTCCCTCTTCGGTCAAGGACCGAAAAGTGTTATGTACTCCATCGGTCGAGAATATCGACGGTGTTTCCAATAACCAGACAATCAGGCCATAAGGCTGTAACATACAAAGCGCGCTCAGGGAACTTATGCTATATTACTGTGAAGTGTAAGAAGCATCTTCGAAGAAAATAGTACCCCCACCGATACCTTTCTTCGGTGCTCATTGTTATTATGAGACTTGTGCAATAGATTTTTTGTACTCATGAGTTCCGTTGTGTGCCGACCATCATTGAATAACTATAAGAGCGCTAGCTTTCGGCTTCACCCAGTCTGAGGTCTGGCTCGGGTGACCCGATCGTGACAATCGCAGAGGTGCTCCCTTTACTCCCTAGCCGAACAATCGGGAACGTAGGGGTAAACACAGGAGCGAGGCAACCCAGCTTGCAAATCGCTTAAGTCAATGTGGTGCATATTGTGGCGTAATACACGAACAAGGAACGAAGTCGTACAAGTATAATCATATGCAACAGGAAAAGCTTCATAAAGGAAGCCCCCAAGTGAACGGGGTATTTGAATTTATGCGTCACAAAAAAAGTCTGGACAAGGAAAAAATTTTACAAGCAACTTTTTTCCAAAAAAGTATAATGCTTGGTCGAACTGAACACAAATTAGAAATTAAAGCTTTGAGCATGAAAGCGACTTAGCTGGTTAATGTGTTCGTTATTGATGACGCGGTCCGAGCTTGATGCGGGGCAAGGTTCCATCTCTCAAGCCGGTCCCGAGGTGGCGGAGCGGAGAGCTTGACACGCCGAAGTGGTGACATAGCACGATCAATGTAGACCGGCAGAGTGACGCCGAAGTCCCCGGATCATTTTCCTGTGCACAAAAAATAGTGCAAACCGGAGATAATAGTAATAATGATAATTAAAAAAATCGTTGCATAATAAATAATTTATGCAAAGTGAGTAATAAAAGAAATATGGCCTGGCGCCGAAGTCAAGTCGATGCAGGGCGTCGGCATGATGCGGTAAAGGCGTGGCAAAGCCTGAATTAGCAGGTCGGTCCGAGCTCCGAGTGCGGCGTTCGCCGGACTATGTACGGAAACTCACCGAACCACCATGCGACTGTCGTTAATGCAGCCACCATTTGATAGACCTGTGTACATATGACGGACAAACCAGAGTAACAATTCCTTGGGAAAAATGAACCCAAACAAGCAAAAAATACTGGGATTAATAGCACCTGGTTTATTTGTTGTAGCAATCCGAAGGAAGGTGATTCCTAAAATTGGGACCCGCTCCGCACACCCATTGCCTGATGGGCGATAAAACGATGGCATGGCAATGCTGGTAAAGGTTGACTCGCCGAGGCAAAGCCCTCGGCCCAACTAACGTGACGGAGCTGGTCGGCTAGTGACGCCGAAGTGTCTGGAGTAGGTTGATGTAGTGATGGCGAAGCCCCCGGTCCATCCGAGATGTCGAGGCCTCGATGTCAGCCGATGAGTCGAAGTAGGTCGGCGTGATGGACACCAGCTTGAAGAAGCAATAGTGCGGCCCTGTCGATGCAGGTCGTGACGTGGTTGATGCCGGCTTGATGAAGCGACCGTGCGGCGATGCCGGTATGCCCGCTCCGTGTAATTCATGGGGCGGCGATGTTGGTGATGATTTATCCTTCGTGATGCCAGGCTTTTGTTCGGCTTGCCGAGATGATGATCCGAAGAAGTTGAGCTCGGCTCAACAAAGTGACGCCGTGTCTAGCGCAGGTCGGCAGCCGTGGAGTAATATTGCCGGACTGGTTTGACACCAGCATGATGTCGAAGATCATGTTCTAAAGATCTTACAGTTAGTGGTATGTGTTCGGGAACAAAACACAATACCCCATAAAAACTTCCTTCAAAAGGGATGTCCGAAATCCTGTTCATAAAAAAGATGAACTCGGGTCGGATTCGTTTTCGCGCAGAAAACAGATCCAAATAGTGATGCACTAATCGGAAGGTTCCCGGAGTTTGGACGGTCGGATCGAGCCGAAATTTTGAGAGGTTGTAGATATAGTAATTCCGCAGCCGATCAACGGTTGGATCTTCCAAAGGACGTCCGAGCTAGAAGCTGGACACCACGCCCTAAACTCATCCAAATTCCCGTCCATATTTGACAGGGCTCCGGTATATCGTGGATTGCTAGAGATTCCTCCATCGGAACTCGACGAAATTTTCCAGCATTGTTGTAGACTCAATTCCGCACAATTTCACCAAATAGATCGTTAAAGCGATACTAGAGGAGGTGGTGGTGGCAGATACGAGTTCGCTGTCCATAAAAACAGCACGGTCGCTTGAGGGCAATGTTGACGTTGAGCCCCCGAGCTCCATAGATGATTCCTCCGTGATCTTGATAGAGATCGGAGTTGATGTTTGATGAAGGCCCTCGTCCAGACATGGTGATCCGAACACGGGGCGCAATTCTTGGTCGAACCAAGGTGATCAGTTGAGCTGGTGACGAAGATGCCGAAGTCGCAGTTGATCTGCAGGCGAGCCATCGATCCTTTTGTCGATCACACAGCGGAACTCTCAATGAAAGCACCAATGTCGGTGTCAAAACCGGTGGATCTCGGGTAGGGGGTCCCGAACTGTGCGTCTAGGCCGGATGGTAACAGGAGGCAGGGAACATGATGTTTTACCCAGGTTCGGGCCCTCTTGATGGAGGTAAAACCCTACGTCCTGCTTGATTAATATTGATGATATGGGTAGTACAAGAGTTGATCTACCACAAGATCAAGGAGGCTAAACCCTAGAAGCTAGCCTATGGTATGATTGTTGATGTGTGTATCTGATCTATCAACTAGCCTGGCCCTGGTTTATATAATGCACCAGAGGCCTAGGTTAACAAGAGTCCTAGCCGAATACGCCGATGGGGAGAAGTCCTTGTCTTGATCGCCAAGTCTTGTGGAATCTTCCTTGTATGCGGCAGTTGTTCGAACTGGCCCATGAGTATACGGCCATAGGGGTCCTCGGCCCAATCTAATAGATCGAGAGACGACGTGGTGAGTACCCCCTAGTCTAGGACACCGTCACCGGGGGAAGCCCATCTTGTCTCTTCGCTCTTTATGCTTCTGGCTTGGGTGCTGCCTCGAAAACCTCGTATCTTTGCTTTCTCTGCCCTGCCGAGCCCGGCGACATGTGTGGCTACGACTGCTCGTGCACAAGTAAAGGGGTATAGAAGGGCCTCTACTTTTGTACACCGACAGGAGCCCCCGGGCCTGGGCCACACATAAGCGCTAAGTGTTGTTGGGCCAGGCCCAGAACGGTGCGCGGGCATGCGTGACAGAGTTTTTACTGTGATAACTCCTTCGCCAGTTGCGCTTCGGCTCCACTCGAACCTAGTGACCTATCTGGCCAATGAGTCCCGGAGGCTTTGCCGGGTTTCCCTGACCAAGGTGCTCACCAAGGTGGTCTTCTGGAATCCCAACGTCTACTTCACCAACGTGCTTGAGAGCTTGCCGGAGGGCATGGACCTCACGGCGCTCGAAGAGCGCATCGAGCCCATCATCAACTGCGTCGACGGAGTCTAGAGGGTGGAGGGCCAGCGCCGGGTCTAGACACCTCGTTTCTCCTTGCTGCTATGAGTTCATGTCCAAGACAATTTTTATCTTAAGTTAGAACTGCGGCAATCATTGATGTAATATAACTCTGCAGTACTTTGAAATGAAGCATGCTATCTTCCTGTTTGATCTTTCTTTGTGTGTACACACCCTACGCCTAGTTGGACAGGTTTGCCCGCGTGTAAACCCATGCTGTGGCGCTTCGAGGAACGGATCCTTAGCAGCCTGCCGGGGGGCGCTTGCTGCCGGGCAAATCACCTTGCCGTTCTCAGCGCAGCCGCCTGATCTATTGAGCGGACTCGAAACAGAATAGGGGCATTGCCGATAGCGGAAGGGTTCCCTTGCATGCATGTTTTCCATACAAGGAGCAAGATCTTTCGAGGAAGATAACCCTATAAAAAAGGAAAATTGCTCAAAGTTTTGCGTGACTTAACTGTTCCGTTGCCACATGGATGGTTATTGCGGCTGCGGACGACACCGCCTCGCCCAGCTGACGACACCATAGTGTAGCTGATCGACGTTGCCTTCTTCCCTCGAGCCATTGCGATGGAGGAGTCGATGGGTTGGCTTCAATACTAGATTCTCACAGCCTCATCGCCCCTACCTAGCGCGTCAAAGATGCGGGACACCTATGGGATCCCTCGACGGAATCCCTTCTACGGTTGCGGGGCCTGGGGCTGCGCAAAGAAAGGGTCTAGAAAATAAACTCAGTGGGTTTTTTTTACCCAGGTTCGGGTCGCAAGCGATGCATAAAACCCTAGTCCTGCTTTGTGTGTATTTAGTGTTCTTGAGTTCTTGAACTAGCTATCGTGCATGCCCAGTCCAAAAATCTGAATCCTTCCTTAGTACGCCTCAGGCCTCCTTTTATATGTCAAAGGGGTCACCACAGTGGCACATAGAAGGTGGAAAGTTTGTATAGTGTACAAGTTTATCTCCTCGCATCCTAGGACAAACGCATTTAATGCACCGCCTATGTGTCCTCTTGCTTTATCAAGGATGGCGAAGAGGCTCGTCCCGTCCGTCGCCACCTCGCCTTGCTTTGATGCGCATCCAGGCTGACGAGGCATGCAGCGCCATGCTGGCTGGCTGGCTGCAACGCTGGTGCGGTGAAAGAGTCTTCATGAAGATCTGCACGCCACCACGCAGGTGCCTGCTTAGCTGGCCCAAGAGCTGCATGCTGCCATGCAATTGTGTGCCTAATTGGTAGGCTGGTCGCCATGTCGGAATGGGTGCGGGACAGCGAAGCTTTGGTAAGGGTGGACCTGGCTTTGGCTCTGTAGACGCCCCCGGCAAGGCCCTTGCCGGGATCTCATGGGCATCCCCCGCAAGGATCTTGCCGGGGCAGGGTTGCGAGCGTCCCCGACAAGGGTCTTGCCGGGGGTCTTCGTCTTCTTGTTCTCATCTAGGCTCACAGTCCTTTGGTTTCCACAAACATCTGCATATCACCATGCAAGGCACTCCTGAGCCTTGGTATTGACGCTTGTTGATGGCATCATAACTCTCAGGCTCAAGGGTGGAAGTCTTACCGATGTTGGGCAAGTTGTCCTGGCAAGGCTCTTCCCGGGGCCATGTAGGGTGTCTCGGCAAGGGCTCTCGCCGGGGGAAGCTCATCTTGTCTCTTCTCTCTTTATGCTTCTGGCTTGGGTGCTGCCTCGGCAGCCTCATATCTTTGCTTCCTCTGCCCTGCCGAGCCCGGCCGCAGGTGTGGCTACGACTGCCCGTGCACAAGTAAAGGGGTACAGAAGGGCCCCAACTTTTGTACACCAACAAAAATCAATTACCATTCTATAACCTGTAATAATTCTTTGAGGAATCAATTCATTCTTATCATTAGGAACAACAGTAATACCTCCCTTCTTTGGGATACAATGAACATGACTTACGCATTGACTATCAGCAATAGGATAAATTATACCTGCCTCCACAAGCCTTAGTATTTCATTTCTTACCACTTCTTTCAGCTTAGGATTTAACCGTCGTTGATGATCAACAACTGGTTTAGCATCTTTCTCCAATTTAATTTTGTGCTGACAAAGAGTGAGACTAATGCCCTAAAGATCATCGAGAGTATATCCAATAGCGGCAGAGTGCTTCTTCAGAGTTTTCAATAATTTCTTTTCTTCATGCTATGAAAGGTTATCACTAATAATAACAGGATATATCTTTTATTCATCAAGATAAGCATATTTCAGAGTATCAGGTATGTCGGATGTGGGGCTCCGGCAAACCCTTAAGGTTCGAACACTGGGGTGCGCGCAAAGTCTTTTCCTCCCACCGATCTACGCCCTAGCTCACTAAGATCTCGCGGACGAACTCGACGAACTCGCAACACAGAAAGACACAAGATTTTTACTGATTCGGGCCAGCGTTGTGGTGTAATACCCTACTCTAGTGTGCTGGTGGTGGATTCCCTCTAGGGCTAATGATGAACAGTACAAGGGAAGAACAGCCTCCTGAGGTTGAGGTGTTCTTGAGCTCGGTGAGCTTGTGTGTGTGAGGATGGTCTGAATGATCCATCCCTTGTTAAAGTGGTGGCTAGACCTATTTATATTGGCCCTGGTCCTCTTCCCAAATATCTAGCGGGAAGGGAGCCAATAATGGCGGTCCAATTTGAAGGGGGACAGCTAGTACATGCTATCCTGACAAAAGTGGTCCGTCTTGGGCTCCACGATGACCTCCGTCTTGCCATCCTCTTGGTCTTGGTTTCGTTGCACCAATATAGCAACCTTTGCCTGATGCCTTGGTACTCTTCGCCTGCGCTGGCCTCCTTAGCACCAAAGAGGAAACAAGGATGCTGCGCGCACTGGCGCCCGCCTGGTGTCGTGCGTCACGGGTCACGTCACGAGGGTCTCGTGAGGTTTGCCCCGCCTTGATATCTCCGCTCCTCGTGAGCCTGCCTAGCTAGGCTACTCCCGAGGAGGTCTTGTGTCGTCCGCCTCACGAGGGTCTTGGATGCTTTGTTGGTGAAGATGGTCGTACGGCCTGCAGGCTCAGCCACACCGCGGGCCGCAAGCAGGCAAGTCTGGGGAGCCCCATTCCTAGAACGGCAACAGTTGCCCCCGGGCCCAAGGTGCGCTCAGGCTTGGCTTCGCGGCGAAGCCAATGGCCAAGTTCGGAGCACCGCGGGCCCCAAAAGCCCGCGGCCTCGATTGACGCGTGGTGAATGATTGGATGTGGGCGTCTCCACTTCCCCATGTTGCCTCGGCAACTGCTCGACTTGTCAAGTCCCTACGACATGCAAGGAAAACCATCATTACCTGTGATCATGGGAGACGCCGGTTGGCCTTCCCTTGATATAAATGTTGAGGGTGGCGGAGCCCCCGTTGCCCATCTCTTCCCCGCTTGCTTGCTTCTTCCTCCTTGCTCCACTGTGATGATCCGGGGCCTCATCCGTAGAAGAAGAGGTTGATCCATCGCCGCGACGAAGCGGCAATGCAGGTGGTGTCGAGGCCTTGGTGCGAGCGGCCTCTTCCAGGGTACCCGCTGCCCTTGTACGCCCAAGCCGAGGGCTCAGGAGCATGGAGTGACGAGCAGCACCGCCCACACCGCATCCAGGGCCGCCGCACCATGGCGACGCGCGCCGTCGCCCCTGGGGTTCACGCCATGGACTCCTCGCACGAGTTGGTGCTGTGGGCGCCGATGCCTCCGAGCTCCTGGATCCGCTTCCCTTGGTTCTTCTCTGATGTGGTGCCACTGAGGGGGCCTCTCAAGCTCTGGCTGCAGCACACCGACTACAGCGCTCCGGCGACCGGAGCGGAGATCGAAGCGGTCCCCACCGGCAAGATCGCGCGGGTCTGTCGTGTGAGGGGCGCCCTCGCGATCTACTTTGAGTACGACGGTGTCTCCACGCTCTTCTTCAAGGTCTTCGATGTTGAGGACCGCCACCTGGAGTGCTGCTCCGGAGAGGAGCGTGAGGCTGACGAGCGTCCCGCTCACGACCACTCCAGTAGCAGTAGCCCTTGGGAGTCCAGCAGCTCTCCTGAGCTCTATGAGACTCCGGAGACGAGCGATGACAGCTACGTGCCCCCGAGCTCTCGCCGCGCTTGGAGCAGGGCTGTGGCGTTTGGCCGTCGCCACCGCTAATCTGGATGGGGTTGGCGCCGGCCTCCCGTGGCCCACTGTTGATGATGGTGTCCACCACGGAAGGATGTAGATAGGATTCCCCTTAGTATCGGCTTTGTTTCCTGCAATGAATCATGAATTACCCCATGGGGGCATGTAAGGGTCCGTAATGTCTTTTGTGCTTATCTTCCCTGCTATGAGAATTTGGTGAACGCATGTCCCGTTAAGGCTCGGTCCCCCCCTTCTTTCCTCACGATAGCTTGTTGCTCTATGCCGACAGGTCCCGGTCCCCAGGTAGGCTACAGCCGTCGCTGGTATGCCAGGTCGCGTGCCGTAGTCAAGGCCAGGAGGTGTGCGGCCCGAGGTCCAGTAAGAGCCCCTGAGGAGCGATGCTCAGGAGGTCCCCCTTAGCGCTCAAGCAGCCATGGTAAGGCGAGAAAGGGAGTTGATGTGGCCGCAACGGGGCTGAGGCAAGGCGTGAGTGACCATTAGTCCCAAACATTTAGCCGATTCGAGTGCGGGACTAATCTTGTTGATCTCGTGGCGACTCCTAACATTGCGCTAGGGCTATGCGCCTACTTGTGCGGCATAACTAGGCCAGCCAATACGAGTTTCCCTCCCCTCATGCCCTCCTTAGTGCTCTACGTCCTCAGGTCCCGGCCCTCAAGCGAGCTGAGCCGCCACTGGTATGCCAGGTCGCGATGCCGTGGTCAAGGCCAGGGGGTGAGGGCTGGAGAGCCAGTAAGAGCTCCTGAGCCGCGATGCTCAGGAGCACCCCTTTTAACGTGCAAGCGAATTGCACGAGGGAAAAGGAGGCTCGCAGTGCTGCCTACTATCCTTCCCACGGGGTCCCTATGGACAGGCACAATAAGAAACACGGTTTACCATTACAGCTGTCAGCCTGCCGCTGGTTGCTCTGGATGAGAAGAAGGCACTGAGGGCCTGGTGAGGTGACATGCGTGGAGCGTGCCGCGAGCCAGAGCTCGACCGCTCAGATTTGTCGACGTGGCAGGGACGGACCCATGCACCAGCGCCGTGCCTATGTGGAGGCCCCGGGGAAGACGATGATCGAGCAGGTGATAACCGTGTGCAGGTTAAGCAGGGAAGGCAAATCAGCTTGGATAAGTGCAGGAAGATACATACCGCCGGGTCCGGCCCGAGCGGCTTGGGGATGATGCAGCCCGAGGGGCGCCCCAACAAGGTAAGCTGAAGACATAAGCAAAAGGGGCACATGTCGCAGGGACGGACCCACGCGGCCTGCGAATAATGCAGCCCGTGGGGCACTCCCAGCTAAATGAGCTTGGAAGATGTCAACTGGTTCTGTAGACGAAGTAGAGTTGGTGCAGCTGAAGGCATGCGTTGAAGAAATGACTCCACATGAGCTGCCAGAACCCTGAGCCTCGGGAGGCTCTGAGGGATCGGGACGGTCCCTGAAGACTGTCTCTATCTCCTCCAGAACGGCGTGCTACCTGGCTTCCTGAGCCACCAGGGCACGTCGCATGTTGCGCTGATAGGCCGACGCCACGCTCGGCAAGCCAAAGGGCGTATGAACGTAGCTGTGCGGTGGGCCCTCGCGGCGGCCCACACGCAAAGGCCAGAAACGCTCCTAAGATGCGGCCCTGTTGAGCCCTAGGATGTCGATGCAGACACGCAGCCTAGCATCCTCGCCAAGATGCGAAGCTGCTCCCCGTGGGCGGCTGTCGCCACACATGGCTCTTGCTTCTTGCAGTTCCTGGCTGGTCTTGGTGATGAACTCCTGAGTGGTGGGCACTCCTTGCCCTGTGCTCTCCTGAGGGTCACGTGCCGCAAAGCACACTTCCAAGTGGTTCACAAGCGCCTCCCTCATAAGGTTGGCAAGGTCTGAGGCCCTCCAGAAGAGAGCCCCCGAGCCCTGCCTGAGGAAGGCGCCGGGTGCGCCTTCCTATGCGACGGAGGGAGGCGCCCCTGGAGCGGGCACTGGTCCTGATGTGGCTTCTGCCGTGACGCCGTCCTCCTGAGGTCCTGCACGGCGCGACTGCTTCTTCTTGGGGATGGCCTCCAGAGGGCCTTCATTTCTGCTGTCAGGGTTGTCGATTGCTGTGGCTTGAATGGCGCGCTCGAGGGAGCACACCGCATCCTTCTATTCACAAGGGGACCGTGATGATTCCTCCGCTTCCTGGCATCTTGAGAACGTTGTAGCTGTGATGAGTGACTGCCATGAACTTGGCCAGGGCTAGATACCCGAGGATGGCATTGTACGGCAGGCGGATGTGCGCGACGTTGAAGTCGATGAGCTCGGTGCGGTAGTTCTTGCGCTCCCCGAAGGTGACAGGCAGGCGGACCTGCCCTATCGGCGTGGTGGAGCCGTCGGTCACTCCTAAGAAAGGCTTGGTGGGCTGGAGCTGCTCATATGGCACTTGGAGGTTGTTGAACGTGTCGACGGACAGGACGTTGAGGTCTGCGCCGTCATTGATGAGGGTCTTGGTGACCTGCACATTGCTGATGACTGGGGAACACAGCATAGGGAGGGTGCCAGCGGTGGCTGCGCACTTGAGTTGATCCGCCGAGTTGAAGTGATGGCGCATTGAAACCACCTGAGCGGGTGCGTGGCCTCGAGCTTGGGGAGCGCCGCGTTCACCTCGCGAGCAAACGGCTTGAAGACGCGCTGAGAGGCTGGGGCCTAGGCACCGCCCAAGATGCAGGCGATCGCACGCGACTCCTGGAAGCCCCCAACCCCCTCGTCCTGGTGGTGGTCGTTGTTCCTTCTTGGTGGCGGCAGCAGGGGAAGACCGGTGTTGCCCTGGGGGCGACCCTCACGAGGCGGGTCCCTCTAGGCGCCCTGACGAGGCTGGTCCTGCCAGCGGTCCTCACGAGGCCGGTCGGGCCACTCCTGGCGCGGGCCATGGTCGTCCCAGCGTCCGCCTCCAAGTCCTCATCCGCGGTCGTAGCCTCGGTCGTTGCACTCGGGGCGTCGACCATAGCGCCCTTCTCGTATGGCTCTGAACTCTTGACAGTCGCTGTGTTGTGGGTGTTTAGGTTGTGGAAGGCGTAGAGCGGTCGGCCGTTCTTGGATGACTCGGGCTAATCTCTGCCCCGCTTGATGTTGGGCTCCGCTGCGAGCACATCTACCTCCTTGCGCTTCATGTCCTTGGCCTTGGCCTTCTTCTCCTCCGCGCCCATGGCTGGCAGCTCAAGGAGATAGAGGCGTCCCTCCTCAGCTCTTGCGCACCTGGTCGCCAGGTTGAACAGCTCCTGAGATCTGCAGAGCTCCACATGGATGGCGAGCTCTTCCTTCATCTTGACGTCACAAATGCCTTCGGACAATGCGGAGATGATGGCCTCGTCCGCGACCTTGGGGATCTTGAGACGGGTGTTGTTGAAGCACTGGATGTACTTCTGGAGGGTCTCTCCTGGCTGTTGCCTGATGCGGTGTAGGTCACCCGCGGCCGGTGGGCGGTCGCGAGTGCCTTGGAAGTGGTTGCGCATCTCGTCCCAGGAGGAGATCGAGCTCCATCCTTGAGAGCCATGGGAAAACAGTTCTCCATGACCTTTTCATCGTCGTTGGCCGCTTCGATGCTCAGCTCATAGAGCTGCAGGGACTCCGCAGGGTCGGCGGTACCATCATAGCGAGGAGGCAGATCTGGCTTGAACTTGCCCGGCCAGGCGATGCTACGCAGCTCGAGAGTGAAGGCGCAGCAGCCAGCTGTGGTTGCTGGGACCCACTTCGGAGGTGGAGCTTGGTCTTGACGGGGTCCGCACTGCACCGCTGCGGGTGGTGCGCGGTCTTGACAAGGTGGCGCGGGGAGCGCAGATGTAGCATCTCACGGCTGCGGAATTTCTTGGCAGCTTCTCTCTTCGCACGCGGGCGCCGGGCGCGGCGGATCACGTCGCGGAGCCGCCCGCCTTGGTTCCAAGGCGACGTCTTGGGGCTCAGGCGGTGGAGGCAACCCATGAGCCCCGTCGCCCGCGGCTGGTTGAGAGGGAGGCAGAGAGTGGGACGGCGCCAGAGAGCCCCCTGTGGCATGGACGAGCTCGGCGACGCGGTCGAGCCACTCCTCGTAGAGGTCATCGACGGGGCGGTAACGTAGGAGCTAGTTCGCCGTGACGAGCGCGGCCCGTGCCTCCATGGGAGCGCGGTGCGCATGAGACGAAGAACCGGTAGGGGTCAGCGATGGAGTGGCGGTGCGGCCATCCTGCCGCACCGAAGGATGCAGCGAGGACGCCTGTTGCCCGTTCCCCGCCGGGCCGGTGGCTGCATTGGTGGTGGGAGACGGGGAACGGTGATGTGGCCCGCCGACGGGAGCCGTCTGAGTGACGCGGGCGGTGAGGACAACCCGACGTCAGCTCTAGCACGGCGAGCATCCGCCATGGAGACGACGGAGCGACGGAGCGACGAACTGATGAAAGGGAAGCTACGGTGCACCCCTACCCGGCGTGCCAAATTTCGGATGTGGGGTTCCAGCAAACCCTTAAGGTTCGAACACTTGGATGCGCGCGAAGTCTTGACAAACTCGCAACACAGAAAGACACAAGATTTATAATGGTTCGGGCCACCGTTGTGGTGTAATACCCTACTCCAGTGTGGTGGTGGATTGCCTCTATGGCTAATGATAAACAGTACAAGGGAAGAACAGCCTCCTGAGGTTGAGGTGTTCTTGAGCTCGGTGAGCTTGTGTTTGTGAGGATGGTCTGAATGATCCGTCCTTTGCTAAGGTGGTGGCTAGTCCTATTTATATTGGCCCTGGTCCTCTTCCCAAATATGGAGCGGGAAGGGAGCCAACAATGGCGAGCCAATTTGAAAGGGGACAGCTAGTACAAGCTATCCTGACAAAAGTGGTCTTCGCCTGTGGAAAGCTCTGTGGTGACACCGTCTTGGGCTCCACGATGACCTCCGTGTTGCCGTCCTCTTGCTCTTGGTCTCGTTGCACCAATATAGCAACCTTTGCCTGATGCCTCAGTACTCTTCTCTTGTGCTGGCCTCCTTAGCACCAAAGA